>NC_018263.1:732872-796797 GCF_000227135.1 Leishmania donovani | reverse complement strand
GGCGGGGCGCCCCCCCCCCCCCCCCCCCCCACGGGATGCACCACCTGGCGACTGTCATGATGGGTGCGGCTGTGTGACCACCTGCAAAGCAAGGACTGAATTGAGGCTCAGGCAGGTGCGCTGCTACGATGGCTGAGCTGGCGCATTGCTGTAGAGCGTGTCCAGCGCTGCTTTGCATCACGCGACGGGGCCTGTGACAGGCGGGGTAGAGCGGACCTCAACTCATGCTGTATGGCAGAGAATAGACACCTTGAGAAGAAAAACGCCTTCGGCATCCTTCTTCACCTCTGATTCTTTGGTCACGCGTCCTGCTTGTAAGCAACACAAAAGAAAAGCGTCATTGGGCGTCATTCGTCGCTCATCACAGATGCGGGCGTGAAGGCGTACGTCTGTGTGTAGGCGAGTGAAGGGTGTGAAGCAAAGAGGGGATAATCACAGGAAGCATACCCTCTCCTGTTCACACACACAAACACACATTACATCCATCCCCGCTCCTTCTCCCCCTCCCCCTCAGCTGTATGAGTGCAGAAAGGAGTAACTCACAGATGAGGGAGCGGTGACGAAAACGTTCTGTGCGCCGCCTTTGCAACCTCTCAGGTCTGTGTAGAAGGAGAGCTCGGCTGTTGCACAGGTCCGAGCGAGGGCCTCGCCTGATTTTCGCTCTACCAGCCCTAAGCACGGAAGAAGAATGAGGAATTGCCCCCCCACCCGCCCGCGATCCGCCAAGCATGGCTGCGAGCACCTACTTCTTACCCAACTGCCATCCCGGTTATTCTGCGTAACTCAGGACGCTCTCACAAACTGGCCGAGAGCGTTCATCAAGGCGTCGCCGTCCGGCGCAAAGGTAAGCGACGATTTCGGGTGCGGCTGTGTTGCATCTAAAAGCGTCAACAGCGGTATCTCAGGGCAAATCTCAACAACGGCATGCTCCAGTGGCGTCAGCGGCTCTTGCAATACGTTATCCACCACACGCACTAGCACAAACTCCGTTTGAATGTAGTGCGCCACGGTAGGGACGTCATTGGGTGGAAAAGGCGCGGCCCACATGGCAAAAGCCACTCCTACACGCGCAAAACGAGTCCAAGGAGGCGATAGTGGGTTGGAATCCCCTCGTGCCCGGGAAAAGACACCCCACGTGATGGCCGTGACGCCTGTGCTAAAGAGTTAGGTAGCGCTTTGCTGTTGGTTCAGTGGCGTCAGAGATGAGGCAGCAGGCACTCCTTGCGGCAGCTGCTGCGGCGTATGCTTTAGCAGCTCTCCCCCACCCTGCACGCGCCACGTTGCCCTGCGCACTCATAGCCGTATACTGGAGTTCGGGGCACTTGTCGAGCGTCGTGAACACAATCGGCGCTGAGGGCAAATGACAGAGGAACTCGACGTAGCTCTTCTGGTACACATAGCTACTGTCTGGGCCTTACTCGACAACCCTGTGCGAACTTGGAACCCCGTTCACGGGCGGCTGGGAGTTGATGGTGTACAGCCCCTGTGCGTTGGGCAGCTTGAGAAGGTGCTCGACGTATACAGTTTCGCCGGGGAGCTCATCCGCATACGGACGCGTGCCGCGGCCGTCCAGAAACGCCTGAAAAATTCGACTTAATTCCGTGAGGGCAGTTTGGAGTTCTGCCATCCCTTGGATCATGGGGAACTGTGTGCATGGCTTGGGTCGGCTGCCCAGCAGCAGCCTTGCATGATACACGCCTGCCTCGCCAAGCGCCAGGGTGCCGCTATGGGGTGACACCAACAGCGCATTCCACCTCTTCTCCATGGTGCCGCGCCGATGGGCCGCGTACATCATGTAGCTTGCCATTCGAGATGGCCAATGCACTTGCCGCACAGCCTCTCGCCGGCGTCCCCCCTCGTTCTGGGAAGAGCGCCAAGGAAGCACGCGGTGGGTGGCAGCATCGATGCCCTTCAGAATGGTGAGACGAAGGTGATCCGTATTCACGGTGAAAAAAGTACACTCCGCCGCATCCACGCGCCAGCAGCCGCTTCACAAGCGGCTGCTGGAACGCCACCACAACGTACTTTACCTCGCTGTCGTTGGTTTTTGAAGACTCGATGCGGCGCCGCAAATCCACTGCTCCGGATATCCGGTGCACGCCAAACAGCTTGAGCTGGCGTACCTGCGAGACGGGCAGCACATTGGAGGAAGATTGAGCAGCGAATGCCGTGTCGCCGCCAACGACTGCAACGCTGGTCGAGCACATCCACATCGAAGATGCCCTGCGTCACAACGTAGTCGGCGCCGGCGCTCAGCTTCTTCTTGAGAAACAGCAGCTCTGTGTCCCGTCGCGCACTGATCCATGCAGCAGCATCGTCAGAGCTTTCATTGCCAGAGAGACCCCCTTCTGGGAACGCGGCAACCACCATGCCAAAGTAGTCGCCAAAGTGCTGGTGCACAAATCGAATAAGGTCCACAGCGTGCGGAAAGACAGAGCCAGAGGAGGACGACGAGGGCGCCGCAGCAATGAACGCCAAGAACGTGGAGGTGGTTGCGTCGGCCTCTTCCCTTGAGCTGTCATGCGCACCTGCAGCTGCGGCTCTGGATCCGACGTCAGTGCCTCGATTGCGCGGCTCGGTGGTGAAGCCTGCCGTGGGAGCGCCTCTTGTCACGAGGAGATTGCGCACACCCTTCGCTTTGAAACTCAGCCATTTGAGCACTTCATCGGGCCCGCTCGCTTACCATGTGAAATTCACTTGATAGTTGACAGACAGCAGTGGCTAGCACGTGGAAGCGACCTCGATGGAGGTTTCCGCGGTTCGGAGGTGGTTTCCCCACGTTATACCGCAGAAGAGCGGATCAAGCGCGGGCAGACGCTCAGCCGTCTCGTGCAGCTTAATAGCGCCATCCTCCGTTGTAGAGGCGACAAACTCGAAACTGACGAAGGGGCGGCTGTTCCCCACTGCCTGCTTCATGGTGCCCGAAATCTTTACCATCGTGTGCGTGCTGACCGGAAAAAAGGATCCCTCTCACCACTTTCCGATTTGCGTTCTGTTTGTGAATGAGAAAAGGGTGCGTTCTGGTGGAGCCAGTCGGGCTCGATTACTCTTGGGAGCACCTTCTAAAAGGCAAAGGTGACACACAGTTGGAACCGCGCAAGCAGTATTGCACTCAAATTGTAGTGCGGACGCACAGCTCGATAGCATCACAAGACGTGAGTTCGTACGCTACTGAGAACCGTGCGTGGGTACGCTCAGCGCTCTTGCTCCGGTAGAGCTCCAGCAGAAGGAAATAAGGGTAATGGGCGAGACGGGAATAGTGACGGCGGGTGCGCGCAGAGGCTGTTGGAGAGCACGAGCGAGATGGAGAGGTCGACGGTGCACACAGTATGGAAGGCACTGTTGCAGTCCCCCCCCCCATTCCCCTTTATATGTGCCATTCAGCTGACAAGGAATCAAAACTGAGAGCTGCTCTGCTCCCCTTTTGTACCAGGCCGCTTGTAACACAGTCGAGGCAGAAAAAAAAAACGGAAGACAGCCACCATGGGTCGCTGCCGTCGGGGCAGGTCAACAAGGCACCGATGTACTTGATCAGTTTGAAAAGGTTTGCCTGGGGTAAGAAAAAAGCAGAGTTCCACTGTAAAAGCAGAAGGCAGACATATGCGAGCGCAGCACCCGGAGAGGTCGGCACAAGCTTCGGTGAGAGCGGGTGTACTGAGACTTCAATAAACGAGAGATGCGACTCGACTTCAGCCCCGTATCTGGAACGCACCGCGACTACTGCCTTCTTTCACATTCGAGATATAGAAGCAACTCCTCCAACGGACGGTCAGGCTTCTTTTTCAGAAGGTGCTGCACCAACCCTTCCAAAAACTCGTCCAAGTGTTGGGACTGCACGTACTGTTTGTCGAGATATGTTTGCCACCGGTAATCGAGCAACCTCAGCTGTTCGTTGGAGTTATCCAGAGCTAAGCTTGCGGCAAGCAGCTCACTGATGTAGTTCGTTTCGGGTGGCGCCATCTGGTTCTCGATGGCGTAGTTGATACGCCTCTGCAGCGCTTCAGCACTTTCAGTCATGGACAACGGCCAGAAACGTAGTACTCTTGCGGCACGACAAATACTAGGCGAGCCTTTACCAAAGCGCAGAACGGTTGGCGTTTACGTAGACGTAAGACGACAAACTTGGGAGTGAAGCGGCAAGCGCAGAGATAGAAAAGCATGGATTGAGAAAATGAGCGAGATGAAGAAAAAGAGAAAGCTGATGCCCATGTAGCGCATGCGTCATAAGCTGTCAGTGTTGACTCCTCTTCTTGGGTGTCGACTGCCTTAGAATAAGGTGGCTTCGCTGGCCGCTCTACTCACACCATATCGGTTGAGATGACTTGATGAATGGGGCACACGCCGATCAGATGCCGTGCACAAGTTGCACCTTCGTGCTCCAAGAACTTGAAGAGAGCCCAGTCGTGTTTCGTGGTCTGCATTTGAGAGGGCAAAAGCGACACCAAAAGAAGGAAGAGAAAGCAAGAAAGAACCAGGATGTGGCCATTACAGAAATGCGCAGCAAAAAGCAAGAGGGGTAAATGGCCGCTGTTGCGTATGAGGCGGGGGCTCGAAGATCCACTACATGCGCAAGCGCGTCCCTTTGCTCCAAGAAGTGTGCCATCATCATTAATGCTTCAAATGAGTGGCGTGACACCTCCCTCTCCGTTGCTGGAGCCCTTTTCAGATCTGTCAGCAATCGTTGGGTCATAATCGGAGCCTGACAAGAGGGTCAGGAAAATGGACATGAGGTTGCTCTCCAAGAAAGGTAGAGACCACGAAAATGCGTTTCGACCTTGCAGTACGCATGGATGAGGCGAAGGCTCGAACTGCTTGAAGCAGATAGTTTCCTTTGAAACCACTAAAACTGCGCCTTTGTTGCCGAAACTGGAACAGTAATTTGGAGCCGAAAAGAGAGAAATTATGCAAGGGAACAGGTGGTTTGGGTGCGGGCGATACAGTTTAAACCCAAGCTCATGAACCTCGTGAGCTCGAATGATACAGAGAAGGTTGTTCGCCGATACAAAACGTTTTGCACACGCAAAGTTGAACACGTAGCTGAGACCCCGTTGCTTGTTCGTGATGAAGAGTGGTCGTGTCTCGAACAAACCGAGTCGTGGAACATATGTCTCGCCCGAAGGCTCCTCAACATTGTTGTACAGCTGATTGTTGGTGTCCCAATCCGGCTCAGACCACACCATATCACACATCGCCCCTCGCGTTGGAATGTGCCGGAAGCGGTGAATCAGTGCAATGTCGTCTACATGTGACACGTCTGGGGAGAGTCCCGAGTGAACGCAGAAAAACTTTTTTCGGATTATTGCCGCTAGTGGCAAACAGTTGAACGCCGACAGTATCTGCGGCAACAAAGTGCTAGAGTATTTGAGCTGGCACTCCTTGCCGAGTTGAAGAACGTCTGCCATAAATTTAGATTCATTGCTTCCTCGGATCAAAAAAATTGAATGCGGGTGAGCGACTTTCGCCGCCAGCAGGAAAAGAATACACTCCAGGTTGAATCCTCCATTGCCGATGTAGTTGCCTAGAAAAAGGTACTTCGTCGTGTCCAAGGAGCCACAAGCCGCTAAAATCTTCACCAAATCGTAGTATTGGCCCTGAATATCTCCGACGACAACTACAGTGTCGTTAATCGAAAGCGTGTTTGGTTCCGTTCGAAGGACAAGCGCAGCCTGTTGAACAATTTCCATGGCGTACTCGAGCCTAAGCTGTTCACCACAAAGAAACTGCAGCATAATGTTCTCCAGTGACAACTTGCCATCGCTCCGCAATGTGTTACGTTCTACAGACGTGCTGTTGAGGTTGCGACTCCCCACGGCAGAGCACTTCACATTGGGCCGGCTCATTCGCTGCGCCGAATAAGACCGAAAAAAACCTAAACTGCAGCTTTCGCGTCACAGACGTAGGCGGAAAAGAGCGCAGAACTGCGCTCTAGGCCTGCTGGCTGATATATCTGTTCTTCTGGAAAGAATGAGAAAAGAAACTAAAAAGGGAGCACAGAAGCTTAGAAGATTATACAGACAAAGGATGCAATAGACAAAGGCTAAGCATTTCAAGCGGAAAACGCATCGCTTTCAAAAGCACGCATCACAAGGGCTTAATACCTCCAGAGAGATCAAGGTGATTCCTTCAAGTAACGCGAGCATTCCTGGGGCCACTGAGATAGAGGCATCATCGTGTAGGCATCCATCTTCTTCTGGCTGTTTGTTCGGCAGTCAGTTTGTGAGTGTGCTACACAAAATTCGAAGCAGCAGAAAGCACCATTTCAGAAGCTTCCGTGTCGGCGAGTATTTCGTCAGACAACTCTCGGAATGTCAGAGAAATTCGACGCCCCCGAACATGTTCGTGCCGGATACCATGCATCCACTTGTAGCGGCAGTTCCCAGACATGAGGAAAAACGCGCGACGCGGCAAGTAGACATCACAGCACACACCCTCCGGATTCACGAACGTCACAACGCACGCTTCGTTCAGATTCAGCCCGGCAATACGGTCACCCCATAGCCACGTGTCATCTACGTGGGGATCGAAATTACTCATCTTGCCCTCCATGTACTCAAGCGCAGATACCTCCGCAATTCTGTATGCCTTACCAGTAAAGGTTTCCGTCATTGACGAAATCACCGCAAAGACGGATTCGAACACAAGTGGCATCGATGGTATCTCTGCGACTTTTACCTTCTTCTTCTTGAAGTTGCGCCTCGGTCCGTAGTCTTGCTTGCGCCGTCCGCTCTGCGACTCCTTCCAGGGTGGAAACGGGTGCGAATCATCCAAGAAGCGAATCACTGCCGCCTCATCCTCTTCGGTAAGCGCATGTTGAAGGACAGCAAGACCACTGATAGTAATGCTGGTAGCCATGGCTCCCTGGTGATCCGCGCATGACTTTATCGGGACTTCAGATTTGAACACACTCGCGCATTCGATGCAAAAGCTAAGAGAGCTTTTCCCAATGATTGCAAAAGAGCACGAGGAAAGACGCTCATCATTGTGCTGTTTTTCAATAACAGTGCGCGCGCTCGAGAGAGGTACAGATCCGCTAAAGAGTTGCTGCACTCTCGACGAGTCACGACACTTGGCGCAGAAGCGGATGCCTGCGCAGGAGCATGCTGAAGAATGTTCGTCCATACTGGAGGCTCAACGCTAGCTAAACCAACGCACAAACAAGATGATTGATGCTCTTCGGAGGTAGTGGTTTAGAGAACATGCAAAGGCGAGCACGCAAGCAACGGGACGATATGGCGCATGAAAGTAAGTCACTCCGTCATACCGAGAATCCAACGAACATTTCGTGAAGCAAACTAAAAAGAGGGCAGACCCTACGCTGGTACTCCTCTTTCTCGGACTGGCAACCATAGGAGCTTGGTGCCAGAATGCAGGCAAAGCAATGCGCTTTACATCATACGTTTTTTTTTTTCGACATTTTGTTCGACCGAAATCGGAAGTTGCGGCTGTCGCAAGATGCGCAAAAGGTGATAAGTCACTCAACTAAACTCCTTTCCGTGGCATAAACCTTCTCGTGTGCTAGGAGCTCAGAAGGGAAAAAAGGAAGAGATGGAGGGTTGTAGACTGACCGGAAACAAACAAAAAATAGACTCCATTACATATGAGAGAGCCAATTTGAATTGTAGCCCCTTTCAAAATGTAAGTAGCACTAAAGAAAAATGAGAGTCTTTTTTTTTTTCAAGCAGTGCTTCTTGCAGAAGCTAAATACTGGAGATCACAGGTGATGATATAGATTCACCGCGACTCCTCGAGGAGTGACTCAAGAATCGCAATCGTATCCTTATATGTCTTCACAGAATGACCGATTGTGCGACAATCAGTGTAGATCTCATAATCGTTGCCGCCCTCTGACGTCTTATCACCGAAAAAGTGAATCGTTTGAAAATCATTTTCGACAAACTGAAGGCAGTAAGTCTTATCCCACCCTTTCGGGAAGACGTCGAAACTGATTTGACCGCCTACGGAATAGGCAAGCGGGTAGTCCGGGAAGGCCTCCTTGAGGTTCCTGATGAGCTTCTCACGGATATGGCGCTCCTTGTCAAGCTGCTCGAACTCGTCACGCTCCTGCTGCGAGCAGTTGCGGCCGATGGGAGAGACGTTGAACATACCGTTGCGGAACTCCACAAACGTGCCGCGCTGCACTGGAATGTCCAAATCGGCGATGAGGTGCAGACACTTCTTTACAAATGCCACCACCTTCTCGTTCCCAAGAGCCTTCAGCAAGCTGTTTCGGTGGAATTCCTTGCCATCCTTGTAGGCCAATAGACCGTTCTCGGAAAACACATAGTCAAAGTCCTCCAGAATCGACTCGCCCAGCTGCTCCTTCTGCTTGGCAAAGTCGGAGCCACCGACGACGCCAAGCTTGAAGCCAGCTGCACGAACCTTCGCCAGCGTCTGCTTCATGTCCAGGGTTTCCGGATTGCGAGGCGGCGTCAGGGTGCCATCGACGTCAAAGAGAAGAATAACCTTGGAGGTCATTTTTTTGTTGCGCTTTCGATAGGGATAGTGGGGCTTTATAAAAGTAAAGAAGATAGATCTGTCGATTTCGATGAGTTTCAGGAAAGATGAAGAATTGGGAGTAGGCAGTCTTGAGTGTATGGTTGAAATAATGCATAACTGAAATACAGATACGAGAGACAGAGGAACGCAAACTGGAAGATGAAGTGCACGTCGACACAGTGGCAGCTGGCCTCGTGAGCGCGAGTGCTCTGATTGAGAAAGTATTTTAAACACAGATTAGTCGCTACTCGAGCACACACTCTGCCATTGTTGATGCTACTCAAAGGTGCGGAAAAGCCTGGATGGGCGAGGGAACCACCTCCAGCGCTATCGAAATAGAAGAATATTCTGCGGAGATTTCACACGCGTTGCAGAAGACGGAGAAAACGCCAGCTGGTAAGTTGCCTAAGCAACTCTCTGGTGCGGCAACTCCGCGGCTTCCCCAACGGGTTTGGTGAAGCTGTAGCGGGCCAGTGCACAAAACGAAAAAGAGGGTATTAGGACAGCGACTCACTGACCCCTCTGATAAAGTGAAAGAGCTTCTGAGAGGCGGCCCTCTCCCCAATCACTAAAGTCAGCTTGCACTTGGCCCGGAAGAATGTGAAGGGGGAGGGGGCACATACTTCAGCGAACAGAACTTCGGTGGACATCGGAATCAAGCGCAGAAAGGGAGGGGGCTTGCATTCCAGCCATTTGCCCTTTGATTCGACACACACGACGGCTATTTTCTTGCACCTTCCACCACCCCCCCTCTTCGTTGTTGAGGGCCGCAAGTCGATTCGCATATACTCGCATACTGCAAGGTGAAGGTACGTGCTGTTCTTCTCTCACGACCAGTGATGTTCATTGGGGTGTGGCAGCTGTGAATGCCGAGGTTCTTTCTTGATCGATACAACAAAAAATTAATAATGAGTCTAGGGTACACCAACGGCAAGTCCTGGGCACAGTGGCCAGACTTATTCCCCAGAGAGCGCTGAGCTCACACACTTCTTACTTAAAGCCACATGATGGAAAGCAAAAGAGTGGATGATGAAGACAAGCATTGAGTCATCAACTGCAGTCGATGGGGTCTTTTCAAGCTATATATATATATATATATATATGCACATATATGTATACATATATGCTTGTCTATATATTTCTCCCCCAGCAACTTCTTCTCCGTCTTTGCCCTCATACAGGTCTTCCGTCAATGGGTCAGTCATTTAGCACGCCACCGCCAGGTAGCGATGGCAACGAATGCGATGACTGCAACGCAAAAGAGGAGGCAAAGGCCTACCATATGCCGCCTGATTTGCCATCTCCGGAAATAGTGGGTGTCGACGATGCTGACAAACGTATGTTGGTTCTTACCCCCAAGCTTGCTGCTCGCTTAGCTGATGCTCTACCGCCGTCGTGCAGGTGCGGTGCGTTTTCTGGCGTTACCAGATGGTACCTATTGTATAGCAGTTATTTGCATGGCAAATCCTTTCAGAGACTTGTGCAGCGCATTACATCAAGGGGCCCTACAATCATTGTAATAAAGGCGAAAGACAGCCCGCGTGTTCTCGGCGCCTTCTGCGAAAGTGACTGGCTAACTGTCGCACAGCGCGAAAAAAATGCAAAAAGCGCGGCTGCAGCGTCCGCTCGTGCTACTCGTGAGGGGCAGAAGCAGCGCGTCACTTCCGCCCCAGAGAAGCAGAGCAACACCTTTTTTGGGAACGTGAACTGCTTCGTGTTCCGAGCATACGCTGATGGCACTGATGATGTGAGCACCGAAGGGGAGATCTACCACTCCCACTCGTCCATGAATTCTAACTTCATGTACCTCTTCGATACCCACCCACTCGAGGAAAAGATCGGCATTGGCATGGGAGGGCAGCCAGGATATTACGGATGGTTTATCGATCGCTGGTTGGAAAACGGAGCTTCACATGGCGCGCGTTGCACAACGTTTCAAAATCCTCGCCTTTCGTCGACCGAGTCATGGGTTGTAGAATCTGTGGAAGTGTACGCGGTCAAAAAAGACATTGTCGAACAGCTATTAATAACCGGCAGCAGTCGCACTAGTGGTGTCTCGTGTGTCAATGACAATCCTGACAGCAGGGCCTGCCAGATGCTGCTAGAATTGAATGGTACCCATGAATTTAATCGCCGGGATCGCACCGAATGCTAAGTTTGGTAGGTGATGTGGCGCCGCAAGTGCTTGATTTCTCCACCAGATGTGCACGGGATTCCTGGGGAGGTTATGCACGACAGCGAAAGGATTTTTATTGCGTGTCTGAACAGATGAAAGTGCTGAGATTCTCAGTGCAGCGGTTCTCTCCTTACTTCTTCCCGACTTCTTTTTGAAGACAGTAGTTGTGATGCTGACCATTTCTTTTCTTCGTTTCTGGAGGCATTTTGTCGGGTGCGTTCATCAATTAGCTTATTTTTTATTTTTTATCATTTTTTTTCCGATGAACACCATTTTCACAGAAGACGATCAATAGCTATGGGAAGATGAAGTTTCAATTATTTTTGAGGCCCTTTTTGCTTGCAGTTTACTCTATTTTGTAATTCTGGTGTTTGTGCGATAAGACAATCTTTTGAGACCTTTTTCTGTTGACTGCCAGTATGCTCATGCCACTGTAGGCAGTATGGACAGACAAAAAATAAGGCTGTGGAATCGTTGGATTTATATCTGCTTACAAAGCCTAGAGGTCGCAGCTTATATATATATATATTCTGCTACGCAATGCAAGCGATATATACTGACTCCTCTTGTCTCTGGGATACGAGCATGAATCTGATGGAGTGCCAACCTATTCTGTACTGATCTTTTTTCCGTGCCGCGAGATTTTATCGCCGCTTTATTCAGAGCCCATCTGCTTATTTTCACACGCTTATCAGCTTTTTTTTTTGTAACTCTGAAGAATTAAGTGCTTTGTTTACTCGATTGAAAGGCTACGTGTTGCTTTCATCGATTGCCGTCATTTTTTTTCTACTGTTGCTTTTTTTTTGATCCCAGAGTGTACTTCTTTTTCCCCTACACTGGAGCGTAATAGTGTCGGTGACCTGGATCGCAAGGGAAAGAATATATGTGCGCATTGAGAAGTCGCGATTTTTGTCTGCTGTCTGCTTGCTTGTTTTTCCTCTGGAAGTGCATTCATGCACCAGCGTGTGCGGGTGGTTTACAACTTCCTTATTATTCAGGGTGCTTGCTTTTCTCCCTTTTCTTCTCTGTTTACACTGAACCTATCACTAGATGAGTATGAGCTGTTTCTGCTGTGAGGAAACGGAAAGAAGAGAAGGCTAGCTCTTCATTTTCTTTGAAATTCACCCTTACGGGAATGTATTTGCGAGAAAACCAACCACAACTCAATCGTGGACTTTTTGGTAGATTGCTGTGAGAGCCTTTCATAGTCCGTCGTTTGTACACACAGAAAAGCCAAGCATTGCGATGGGCCTTATAGCGCCTTTCACTGATGCACGACTGCAGTATTTTACATGAAAGCTGCACTAGATACAAAGCAGTAGCGAATTCGTGTGCGAGCGTGACTGCGCCGTTTTCAGGGATCGCAGAGTAACCTGGAATACGTGGAATCTGAGCTTCTTATTCATATCCTGGAAATGAAGGCACTGGTGCTGGGAAAAATGGTCTTTTCACTGTTTGCACATCTCTTTGCACTCCCTCTCTTTCTCTCTAGCCGTACTTTGGCGCACTAATTTTGATGCACTTAAACGAGCAAAGAAAGAGGTTCTTTTCGTTTCCACACCTCTCTCCAATGGTGCTTTTGGATAATCAGGTCGATGTGAACTCGGTGAGCTTCACTTATCCCTTCCTGGAAGGGATCGACCCGACTGCGCCACCGTCGACTATATCGATTCCGCACAAGTACCTCGATGCAATGGCCAACATGGAAAGGCAGTACTGGGACATCAAGTCGAAACACTACAACGTCGTGATTTTCTTCAAGAAGGGCAAATTCTACGAGCTATACGACTACGACGCTGTGATTGCCAATAGAGAATTCGGCCTGAAAATGGTCTTGGACACATCTAATCGCGGCAAAATGAGGTTGGCTGGCGTTCCCGAACAAAGCTACAATGAGTGGGCTCGACTTTTTGTGTATCGCGGGTACAAGGTGGGCCGTGTTGAGCAGATGAAAGAGACCGAGAGTGAGGCGCAAGCAGCGAAGATGAAGGTTGTTCCGCGTGAACTGGTCGAGGTGTTGACCCCAGGCACCTTGAAAGATCCGTCAATGCTGTCTGATCACCGCGAGGTCTTTGTTTTGTCGCTTGCCCCCGTCTGCAGCGACGGGGAACTCGTAATTGACGCGTTCGCTGTTGATCTATCACGCCGCGTCGCGCATTGGTGCACATGCGGCTCTGGCAACAAAGAGGCCAAAACTGGCTGTCATGCCGTTTCTTCGGAGCTCAGTATCAAGAGAGAAAACGGCTTTTACGGCTCTCTAAAGGACTCCACTTTGCGCGCATTGAGCGCTCTCTTGCAACAGTTGAACCCAAAGGAGGTGATCATATCAAGCAGCGATTGGGTTTCCAAGGATGCTGAAAGGAGGCAGGCTTTCAAGCACATCTGCGACGAAATCACCAAGTGGACTGAGAGCGAAGGGTTCTCGGTAGAGCACATCTCCAGCACGGCGTTGCCAAGCCTGTCGATGAGCGCTATGGTGACGGCAGAGCAGGTGATGGCGAGCTACTTCACATTTCTTTGTCTTGCAAGCGACATCGCTATTTTCTCAACGGCAACGGAGTACACGGCGCACTTGTCTGGTGTGATCGGTGCCGACTCTGGGACAGCGGCGTCGGATACTATGTTGGGTGGGGCAGCTAGTGGAAAGTCGTCCATTATGGATTATGAGCACCGCTTTGACAAGGGCCTGGTGCTGGATGCCGCCACCGTGAGCAATTTGGAAGTGCTAACAAACTTGCATGATGGCTCTGACAAGCATTCATTGAATGAGTGTCTAAATCGCTGCAGCACAAACGGTGGACGTCGCCTTTTCCGCTCCTGGCTGCTGCGGCCGTCCGCCAGCTCGCGGGTCATCGCGGCGCGCCAAGAAGCCGTGCGTTTTTTGGCGCGATACAATTTGCTGCACTCTTTAAGGGACATGGAGGTTAGCGAGCAGGCCGGGGAGAAGCGATTCCGCTCGAACGAGGGACTGTCTCTGTTCTCGTCCGTAGTGTTCGTCGACTTCGAGCGCTTCCTTTCGCGTTTGTCCGACATAAAGCAGAATGACTCGCAAAACATCGCGTACGTCGATCCCATGGTGCAGTACAAGAAGAACCTTGGCATCATTCTCTCGTCTGTGCAAGCCCTAAGCGCGATGGTAGGCTGGGGCAAGCAGTTCTTTGCACAGTGCCGCGAGGTCGCGTGCGAACAGGGGACTGACATTCCTGCACTTTTAGGGGAGCTTCTCGAGGAAGTTACTACTGCCGAAGCCAGCAGCAAGCGCATCGAAGGCTTGTTCGACCGCCAAGCCGCTGAGGAGAGTGGCTTGCTGATTCCCTCGCCAGGAACGTCGAGCGCGTACGACGCGGCAACCGCGAAGCTGAGGCATGTCGAGTCAAAGCTGCACGACGTGCGACGCCAGCTACAAGAAGATGTGTTCCGAGGTGCGCAAGCTCATTTTGCCGATCTGGGGAAAGATCTGTTCTTGATTGAGGTTGCTGTGGCCGATGCGCCAAAGATGACACCCGCCGGGATGGTTGAAAGAGCGCGGAACGCAAAGAGCGTCAAGTACGTCGTGTCTTCTATCGAAGCCCTCGTGGAGACTCACAAGGAGGCCACCGCCATGAAAGCCGGAGCTTTGCTTACTGTTCTGTGCAGCGTTGCGAGCCGCATCTGTGACGAGTTTCCGCGCCTTTTTTCGGCTAGCCGGGCCCTATCGTATATTGATTGTTTACTAAGCTTGGCGCAGCTCCATCAAGCGTTTCCCACGGTATGCTATCCACGGCTTTGCACGGCGCACGAGCGTGATGTTGCCGTGGTGCGCGGGTGGGACATGATCCACCCCCTTCTCACAGCAAAGAACCCTGTAGCGAACAATGTGAGCCTAGACGACGTCGAGGGACGCGTTTTGCTTCTGACTGGTCCTAATATGGCGGGCAAGAGCACGCTGATGCGCACCGTTGCCATAAACGTGCTCCTGGCACAGCTAGGCGGGCCTGTGCTGGCTACCAAGATGGAACTCTCCCCGGTCGACCGCGTCTTCACCCGCATTGGTGCCCGCGATGCATCGCACAAAGGCCAAAGTACCCTATACGTGGAGCTCAGCGAGACCGCCGATATCCTGCACAGCGCAAGCGCGCGCAGCCTGTGCCTTGTCGACGAGCTTGGACGAGGGACGTCGACGCACGATGGCATGGCTATTGCGCACGCCACGCTGCACGCCTTGACGACGGCCAAGCCTGCAGCGCCTCTCACTATTTTCTCCACACACTACCACGCCCTAGCGATTGAGCAGGCACGTACAGCAACAACCACTCCCACAGGTGCACACGCACGCGCGGTACAGCTGGGGTACATGGATTTTGTTCTGAAGTTTGAGACAGCGGCTGCCTTTGCGGACGAGGAGGCTAACGACAGGAGCCGCAGCTTTGCACCGGGGTCGTGCGTGTCGAATGTGGTGTTTTTGTACCGACTGGTCCGCGGCATCTGCGCCCGCAGCTACGGCGTAGAGGTTGCGGTGATGGCTGGTATCCCAAACACGTTGGTGCAGCTGGCGAAGGCAAAATCAGAGGCGATGTCGCGCGAGACCGCCTTCCACGAAGATGTGCGCGCTATCGAAAACTTCATCCGCGTTTGAAAGGAAAGAAGGGGGCCCAGCTCACAAAAAAAAAAAAACGACAATGTTTTCTCTCTGGTTTTCTGCTCCCTTTGCCTCATCTGCGCGCTTTTCTTTCATTTCAGTGAACTTGCCATCCGCTAAGCTGCTAGCAGTGGCACAGTCCATCAGCAAGATGCTGCTGTTGTGAATATATGCTCCGAGAATGCCCCTCCCCTCCCTCTCTCGCCAGATGAGCACACACGCATTCAAGCTTCCCTACTTGCCTTGCTGACTTGGATTTTATTCTATTTTACCCCCTTGATTCAAGCCTCAGAGGATGCCATAGAAGTGCAGACATAGATGTGTTTATCGTGCTTGCCAATCATCCCCGCGGGAATCGGGTCAAAAAGAAAGAAAAAAGGCGTGCTGCCCCCAAAACAGTCTCTCGGCGTTCTTGGGTGCTGGGGACATGCACTCGAAGTGCTTTTGGAGCTCCCATCGTGAGGGGCAAGGGAACTAAGAGCCCACGGCGAAAGACGTAAACGCAGGATGCTTGAGCACCAGCACACATTCCCCCCTCCCCCGAAGCAAAGTCGAGTTTCCAGCCGGCGTGTGAGTTGATTCGCTCAAAGAATGTTGCCATGCGCATTCGTAAAAAGAAAGGCTGCAGTGATATTTTAGCACCATGCACTACTCTTCCTCTTTTTCCCACTACCGTAACACGTTGTTCTCTCCCCGCTTCTCTCTTCTTCCTCATCATCGGCGATCCCTGCGCTCATCTGGCTGGCACACGAGCGAAGTTAAGCCCTCCATCTAACTCCACGCGGCCCAATCAGCTATACAGCTCAACAAATACGAGGCGCGGCTTAATACGAAAATCTACTCCACACTTCCACGCCAAGTAGCCATCGAAAAGAGCATCTCTGGAAAGGAAAGAAGTACAGGCGGTGAGGGAAGTACGCATAGAAACCAAAGTCTTGCTGTTTTTCCCACGCACCCACCAACGTACTCAAGAAGCTTACTGAGTTACTCTGACTGATTAAAACTGGACGAAGCTGAAGTTGGAAGAATGACGGGCCAATCTGCTGCGGTCGAGGGGAGCAACTCCGCACTCCCGTGGTACCGCATGGGTTTCCACACGCTTGCCGAGTTCAACACATACGTTACATTCGTGCTGCTCGGCATGTCCATCATGATGGTGACGAGCGCGGTCACATCTGCACCTGATTTTGTCACCAAGTACTTCATCTACGCGACCGGCGACCCAGATGCGGTTGCGGAGACGCCGCTGTTCTGGAATAACGCGAATACCTTCTACAACGCCGGCACGTACGCTATGCAGGTCGTCACTGAGATCGCTTCACTGACTCCGTTCATGCGCTCGATTCCGCTTGGCATTCGTCTTTTCCTGGGCCTTGGCATCCCGTTTGTGGAGCTGGTGGTCATCATCGCCGTGCCGGCCGCGACCATCCCAACGCAGAACGGCGCGATCGCAGTGATCATGGTGGTCGCGATGATGGGTGGCCTCTCCAAGGCGCTATGCGACTCGTGCACGAACGCCCTTGTCGGCCCCTTCCCGACCAAGTTTATGAACGGCGCGCAGTGGGGTTTGACCGTGATCGCACTCTTCATGTCGATCATCCAGATCATCCTGCAGGTGTCTATGGGGTCGACGTTCCAGGACGTGCTCACCATCTCCCGCATCTACTTCGGCATTGGAATCGGTATTCAGGTGATGGCTATTGCGGCGCTCGTCTTGCTGCGTTACAACCCGTTCGCGCAGAAGTACATCGCTGAGTTCCGTGCTGCTGCGCTGCGCCGCCGTGGCCATGTGGAGCCGGAGGAGTCGCAGGACAGCAAAGAGCCCGCGACGGGCGATGTCGCGGAGGCGCCCAAGGCGGGAGAGAAGGAGGTCACCCTGGATGAGATGGAGGAGGCGGATGAGGTGCGCGCGGTGCCCAGTGACGCGTTCGTTGCCAAGAGCGGCGCGGTGCTCCAGGCGACTGGTGATGCGGATCGGATGGTGGACCTGGATCAGACGAAGAACATAACGTCGACGGAGCAGATGCTTCGCGCCTCCGTGTGGTCTGTGTTCAAGCGCATCTACCCGATGCTCCTGTGCGCATTCACCATCTTTTTCACGACTCTGCTGGTCTTCCCTGGCGTGTTCTTCTTGGTGCCGGCGCGCAGCGGCTGGTACATGACTATAATTGTGACGCTGTTCAATGCGGGCGACTTCGTGGCGCGAGTTCTCCTGATGATCCGTGTGCTGCGCCCGTCGCCGAAGCTCGTGATTGTTGGTACTTTTGGCCGTCTCGCTGTTATTCCGCTGATCGTGCTGTGCGTGCGCGGCTTCATCCCCGGTGTCGCCCTGCCGTACGTCCTTATCTTCCTGTTCGGGCTGACTAACGGCTACTTCGGTACGATGTCGTGCATCCACTGCCCGCGCACGCCGACGCTGCACTACGCCGGCGAGCGCTCTGTGGCCGCCATGCTGGCGGGTATCTCTCTGATGTTGGGCCTTTGCTTCGGCTCCAACATGTCTCTTGCCATAACCCTGACCTACTAAATACCACGTTCCCGCAGTGGAGCTTCTGCCCTACCTCTCTTTGTTTCGTCTACTCCCACCGAGTTGTATGAGCACGGAGACTCCAGCGCCATGGTATCAAAGCCCCGTGCCCCTGCCCTCTGGGAAGAAGACAGGCAGCCCCCTAACCCCTGCAACTGCCGAACCAATGCTGGTTTTCAAAGAATCAAACGCCTACGATGTAGGGAGGTCAGGGCGATTTATTGCTACTGATGTCTGCTGTCAGGTCCTCGATGGCGTGGCGTCGGAGCGACCTGCTACAGTGTGAACATGTCTGTACCATCCATATGTTAGGCAGAGTGTCAGTGTGACTCAAACGTATCTCACTCGGCTCTCTCTGCATACTGGTGGGGGAGTCCGAGTCACCCCGAGAGATGCACCACGTGTCCGCCTGCGAAGCGAGGGGTGGGTAGCGCTTGAGGCAGTGGCCGTGCTCCAGTGGCTGATTTGGCGCCGCTGTAGCGCGTGTCTGTTTCGCACCACGCGATGTGCCTGTGGCAGATCGGGTGGGTCTTAGTTGAACTTATGTATGGCAAAGAATGGTTCCGTATACAAAAAAAGCTTCTCCCTGTTTTTTTTTTTTTGTTTGCATTCATCTTTTTTTTTTGTCCCCCTTCCCCTCCCTAACTTTTTTTCTTTCGTGTGTGCGTGCTGCTGGCGTTGATCTATTCGTGTTTAATCTTCAGGCTTCTAGTGTGCTTTTCCGTCCTCTGCCGTGTGTTTGCATGTATTGTGTAGGAGGCGCGCCGCTGATTATGCGAAAAAACCTGTCGGTGTCTTCTTTTTTTTTTCGTGTATTAGCCAGTGCTCATCCTTGCTTCCGCACCTGCCTCTCTGATCTCCCGCGCTTTTCCTCCTCTTGTTGAACGATGGGGGAGAAGTGGCGGGGGAGTGGATAATTAGAAGTGCTCGGCTGCAAGCATCTCTCCACAACCTCTGGCTGTGGTCGCGCTGTGTGTACCTACGCGCGAGGAGGAGAGTAGCAGTGGGCTGAAAGGAGTGACGCAACAGCCGTGTGCAGACGAGGCAGCTTCAGTACCCACGCGCAAATCGGCACACACGGACAGAAGTTACCCGACGAGAGAGAGCACCCCCCCACTGGCATGCTCCACTTTCTTTTTTTTTTTTTAGTTGACCTAAGCATATGAAAAACGGTAAAAAGCAGCCAAGATGATTCAGAAATGAAGGCAACGCCGAAGACCACCGGACGCTGATAAAAAGGTTCATTGCTTGAGACGTGCTCTACAACCTGAGAAGTGCTCGCTTCCCGCCGCTCTAACGTTATGTGTACGTAAACGCCGGCGCTCCCTCTCGTCCTCTGGTGCACTTCTGCATTCCTCCCGCGCGCCGTTTTCTCGTCGCGTCACATTGACTCACTTCATTCCGTCTTTCCCCCTTTTGGCTTTGTTTCACGTATCTTAAGTATCTTTCACCTCTGCGCTTCGTTATTCGAGAACGATGACGAGAGCACGCGCTAACAAGAACGAGCAGGACTATTCGAGCCGTTGAAGCGGCGCACGTGGGAGGAGCAAGTGCCGCCTGGCCGTGCCCGCGTGCGCAGCTGCGCCACGGAATGCGAGCTGCGTGTTGGGGCAGCCAGTTTCCTCTCTCATCCTCCCTTAATTCACATTTCCGCTTTGGATGCCCCGTCTTCTTCCCATCCCTGAAGACGGGCGGGGGAGGATACCTCAGCGTGGTGTCAGGGTCTAGTATCCACTCAGTGAGCAAGTCAAGCACCCCCCTATCCCCTCCCAGTGCCGAGCCACTTCAGGTGATGGCACCGTCAAGCACCTACAGCGTCGTGAGGTCAGTGTGGCGAATCGCTAGTGATATCGGCGTTCATGCCCTGGATGGGGTGGCATCGGAGTGGCCCGGACGAGCCGTACAAGGTGCACCTGACGAAATCTGCGCTGTACGCGAGCAGGACGTCGGGCTTCGCTGGCGGCATCTCAGACGACGACATGCTGCACTTCTGCGCGTCTGCGGACTGCGTCCCCTCTCTCCGCACAGCGGTGGCGGTAGAGGATGACAACGTGAGTGAGTGCTCCGGCTCGACGCTGCCGCCGCGCAGGCTGCCTCAAGTTGTGCCGAGCGCACCGGGCGAGGGGCAGGCGGTGAACTGCCCCTTCAGCGACGCCGCCACACGAGAGGCTCGACAGGAGGGCACCTAGGCCCTTCGTTGGTGCTGGGATGGTGTGCGATCCACCGTGCCCATGCGAGTGAGTGCCTCATTTGTCATGCCAGTGCTGTGCCGAAGGCGTTTTGTTGCTGTTACGCTGCGCACGGCTCAGCGACTAGGACCTGTCCTGGACCAAGAAGCAAATAAAACAAGTGATAGGAAGGATGAAAATTTGCTGGGTGTGGGGGTGAGGCAGGGAGGGTGTACGACACCCTTGTGTGTGGGGCTGCTGCCGTTTCTCTCTTTTCGCATGTGACACAACCAGCGTCGTGCTTTACAACGGTGGCATCTTCAATGTGTGTGCTCGATAAAGCGGCCACGACGCCACTCTGAAAGAGTATGGGCCAACCAGGTCTGAAGAAGGCACCGCGGCAGTCTAGTATTCATATTTTATCGTCTCCCCTGCTACCTCTGAAGTCAGTGCGGCGGTGATGCTGTGTATGTGGTGTTACTCTTTTTCAACACCGTCTCGTCTCCGCCTCCACGCCGTTGTTCGAGCCCATGGATACATTCACTACCCGTCGAAACATCTCTGCATGGTGGACCGAAAAGTTTTCTCCCCACCCCGAAGAAAAAAATCCAGCGTGCCGTGCACCTTTCACCTCTGGCATCCATGCAAGGTCTTTCACCACCCCTGAGACAGGAAGAGCCGAAAAGGAACGGTGACGTGTTTTCTCCTCTCCAACTCCTCCCTCTCCCATCCCAGGCTTCCTCGTTCACGCTCTCCGTCGGTCTCTCTCTTGAGTGATCCTCAAAGGCATCGCCACAAGGGCTACCGCACTGCTACACCTCCTCCTGCGCCTAATTGCCTCTTGCCCCCTTTCCGCCTGCTGCCTTTCTGTGTGTGCCGTATGCCGTTGCTTGTTTCTCCGTCAACGTTGCTACCGCGGCCAGTACCGAACAATACTGTTATACCAGTCCGTCTCCTCCCTTTTTGTTTTTGCCTCTTTGCTCTCCATCTGCCTCTTTCTCTCGCAGACTAAAAACGGCTAACGAAAACAAACACAGCAAGAACAACAACAAAAAAAAACGCCATTCCGGGCTGCCCGGCACTTGCTGTCTCCACTATCCCTACAGCAGACTTATACTTCACAGCCCGCACTGACTCCCCCTCCTACACACAAGCTGAAGCAGCGCTTTTTCCTTTTGGCAGCTGCTGCTTCATTGCTCCCCTCTTTGTGGGCGTCCTGTTTACTTTTCTCAAACAACATACCGTTGTTTTGTTTCGTCTTCCTCTTTCGGGTTTCTTCTACCTTGGTCTTTTCTTTGCTACCTCTCACTCACCTCTCTCGCGTGCTCATCGTGTTCCCCGCAACTCCGCAAGAGCCCGACCATCACAGAGATACACGCGCTTTAGCTTCTACGTTCTCAGCATCGCGCCCCCCCAAAAAAGGCGTTGTGTGTGCTGTGTCTAGTGTTTGCTTTCACCGCTGCTCATCTTCTTTGCCGTCATTCCCCTGTTCTGGGACGCCGTGTCTTGATGTGGCTGCATCATCTTTTTTCCCTCATTTTCCCTCTCACTTTGTCGCTTTCTCCCATCAGTGCAAAGGGGCGGAGTTGTTGCTTTTCATTTCCTTTGGAGTGACGTGGATCGGGAAAGGCCGAGGCTTGGCGTTGCGTGTCGACTTCTCTTGTCCTTTATGTTTGCGGTTCGGGGTTCTACGCTTCTCCACTCCAGCTACCTTCATCAGGAGTCGAGCTGGCGCACAACTCTTTCTCACTCGACTGGTCGAGAGACGACCCTCCCACACACGCGTCTCTGAGCACAACAACTCCCTCCTGTGCCGATTGAAACCGATGACGTCGACCAGCCCTCCTGCGGTGGACTTCTCGTGCGCTATCTGCTTCGACACCGCCACAGAGCCGGTCGTCACCCGCTGCGGCCACCTCTTCTGCTGGGAATGCCTCGATCACTGGCTGCACAGCGCGGCTGGCGCGCCAGAGTGCCCGGTTTGCAAAGGCCGTGTCGATGAGCGGATGGCTGGTGACATCATTCCCTTGTACGGCAAGGGCCGACAGCCGGCGGCAAAGGCGGGCAGTGGTCAAGGCACCGTCTCAGCACCAGCAACGACAACGGCGGCCGCGACAGCCGCCACAGAGAGTGCTGCAACCGTTTCCGACCCGGCGCAGGAGGCGTTTTTCAGCCGCCCTAGCGCTTACAGCTTTGCCCCTGCTCGCGACGCACGACGTTCGGGCCAGGCATCCTCGCAACAGCAGCAGCCGGAGCAACAGCAGCATCACCCGCGCCCAAATGCCAATCGTGCGCCGCCTCGTCCTCGTCCCCAGCAGCGTCACCAGTTCCAGAATGTCCACATAAATCGCGGTGGCATGCCGCTGACCATGGGCAGTGGCATCTTTTTCTTCGGTGGCGGCACAGGGGTGCTTTTCTCCATCATTGTTGTGGCGATCTGGACCCTGTACCACTACGCGCCGTGGCGTGAGTGGGTGCAGGCGTCGGCGCGCTGGTACAACCGCCTGCGCGGTCACCCGGAGCCGGCAAATACGAGTCAGGCAGAGCACGAGGCGTCAACGGACAGGCCGACCCAGGCACGGACGCCACCAGCCGCCACGCATCTAGCCTCCGCAGCTTCCTCGATGGAAGACCCTACCGACGATGTTTCGCCACCAACCATCGTGCGCCACTTGATCATTAGCCTCTTTCTCGTCTTCATTTTGATCCAGCTTTTGGCGTACGTGTAGACACTGTTCTGTGTGTTTTGGCATGCGTGCGTCTCTCTTCCTGACCTCATTTCTTCCTTCTTCGCCCTCCCTCTTTTTTGTCCTCACGACGGGCGAAAAACACACGAAACGAAAAGCGCGCCACGTGCGCTGCTGAAGGAACATAAAACACGAAGGCAAATAAGCGGGTGCTCTCTGTCGTTGGCGGTTCGGGACAAAAGGAGATGAGGGATAGAGGAAGAGGAGGGCAGATGCCGCATAAAGCGGCACCACTGAGCTGGATAATCGAAAATGCGGGTTGCCCCAAAGACGGGTGAGAGTAGACAAGCAGCAAAGCGTGAGCCTCTGCTTTACCTCTAATGTCTGTTTTGGTAGGGCCACGGCGTGCGTGTGCATGTCTGGGTTCTGCGTGAGGAAGTCACTGACTGGCCGCCGACGTATTCCTCTCTCATGCGTTCGCCCTTTTGAATAGTCCGTGGTGTGTATGAGCGCTATGCCCACACGGACACGAGGGGCTAGCGTACATTTGCATTCCTGTCTCTTTCTCTCTCTCTGTATGTGTATTCGTTTCATAGATCGGTTCTGCGTCTTGACACAGACACCCCCTTCGATGTTTCCTTCTCCCACGTCTGATCCACCCGAGCCCACTTACCCTTTCGCTCTCTTATCTGCCGCTGCATGCTGGTCCTCAGCTCGTCTGTTCGTGGCTCTGGAGGTGCGGCACGACATGTTTGAGCGCGTGCCTCACCTGCGCCGAAGAGAGAAACAGGGTGGATGAGGAAGGTGGTGCTGGTGGTGGATGAGGGACGGAAAGTTTGAACGATATGGGAGAATCGAACGAACAAGATAGAGGGGAAAAGAGAGGCAGAGGATAGGAGTTTGTCGTTACCCTCGTAGTGACTCTTTCTTTTCTGTGCTGTTTTTCTGCTGCCGCAGTCGTTGCTGCCGCCGAGTGCCATGAAAGGGAGGAGAAGGCCGACTTCGCCGTTTTTTCTTCGCGGAATTCGGACTGACGTGTGTCTTTTCCTCCGGTCTTTCCTATGTTTTCTTTGCTTCTTTTTTTCTGTTCCTCCTTCAAGCTGTTTGCCGACTCCACCGCATGAGGCAGACACCCGACATTGACCACGAAGGGCGCCGGCACATCTCCTCTTTTGCTTTCGAGGCCTTGCTCATGATGGGTAGCGGGAGGGGTTAGGCCGCATGGCTGATGTGCGACTTGCTTCTTGTGCTTTCTCGTTTTGTCGTACTTCAATGCTCTCATTTATTTGTACCTATGCCTCCCTCTTTTTCACCGTAGTTGCAGCTGCAGAAGCTGCTGCTTTTTTTTTTTTCGTCTCCGCAGCGAACATCCAGTCTCTGTGTGCATGTGGGCGTGCTTGCGTTTGTGTAGTTGAGTGCACCCGACTTTGTGCATGACGTTGTGTAACGACCCTGCCGCCTTTGCTATTATCCGGTCTTTGCTTCCTTCTCTCCTGCTCTCTTGCGCTGCTCTTCTTCACGCTTTCTCATTCCGTGCAAGCGAAAGAAGAAAAAAAAACGAAGACAATGTCGGCCCCCTCCACACACACGCACACACGATTGAGTTGATATTGCCTACCCTTTGCGCAAAAGACTCTCGTCATTGTCTCTTCTGGGATTGGCTGGCGGAGGTATAGCTGCTGAGACGGCGGAGAGGCTATGCTTCTGTCTGCGTGCGGATACCGCCGCCTCGCCTTGTGCATTGCTGTGAGCGAGTCGTCTGATGAGGAGCTGAGCGCTGCGACGAAACTGATGTGGCTTGGGCGCCGCCTGAGGCTCTCCCGCCTCTTTCTTCAACTGTGCCTACATACCAACATCAAGACGTCATCAGTCAAACAAAGTGAAGAAACTTAGATAAGAAGGCGCGCGCACGCTTGCAGATAGCCGTGGCGCGTCTCGGAGGTTCTGAAGAGAGGAGGGAACAGTGCTTCGAAATATATCGGACTGGCGTGCGTCTTTCTTCATTCGTGCCTCCACCTTGCTCGATGTGAGGCGAGCTTTCTCTATTTGTGAGTGCGCTCATGGGACGAGCACATCCCGAGCGTTGGCAGGAACATCCGAAAAAGAAAAGAAACGAAGACGGCAAGAGAGGCCATGCTTGCTTCCTATCGCTCTTGTATGTATTTCTCTATGAGTGCACGTACGCCGTGACTTAGCTGCGCAATTCTGTTCTCACTTCGTGCTTTGAGCATGGCGCTTTCATCTCTTTTCTTGCCCACCGACATCCTATCTGTTCTCACACTCCTAACCTTTTCTTTCTTCCTGGCTACGTTGTTCTCTCTTGATGCCTTTCACGACACACACTCATGTGCACGTGATGTGTTTGTATATACGTGTCTGGGTGTGGGTGTTGTGCTCATTGGCGCGTGTTCAAACCGCCCTTATTGACGACATGATAACACAACGCTTCATTCCTCCATGCGTTTATCACTGGCTACATAGTCGTTTCTCGTTCTAGCCATGGCGAAACGCACAGTGAAGATGGGTGTGATGGGCCGCTACGGCACCCGTTACGGCGCAAACCCGCGCAAGCGCGCGAAGAAGCTTGAAGTGTCCCAGCACGCCAAGCACTTCTGCTCCTTCTGCGGTAAGTTTGCATTCCGCCGCAAGGCTGTCGGCATCTGGCGTTGCGACGGCTGCAGCAAGACGGTTGCCGGTGGTGCGTACACCCTGAGCACTCCCAACAACAGCACCGTCCGCTCCACGGTCCGCCGTCTGCGCGAGCTGGCCAAGATTTGAGCCGGCTGTGAGACGAGAAACGTGCCGCCCCGGAGGACGCGAGGCTGGGGGAACCATCCTTCGCAACGGTGGTGCTAGCGGTGGTGGTGGCGCGAGCGCAGCGTGAGAGGGAATCGGCGTTGTGTAAGTCTGTGTGCGCGTATGCTTCACGTATCGCGTGCTCTCTCCCTCTCTCACCCCTCTTTTCTTTTCGCAGGTCCTTTCCCCTCATACTCTCGCTCTGTTATGCCACCGGATGCTTGGAAGGCGTCCCCTCCGTGTGCAGTGCGGGCGCCACGATACACGTCTTTTTTTCTTTTTTTTTTTTGCTTTGCTCTCTCTCGTCGACGAGGTGAAAAGAGCAGGAAAAAACGACCGCAACGCCATGACAAACGAACACACGCACTCACACACCTTGATGTGTTCTCTGAGATATGCCCATGGCAGGTGAAGGAGCTTCGCAGGCGGAACGGGCGGGTAAGCGCAGATGTGTGAGCCCATGGTTGCTATGCCTCTGGGCTCCCTTCGTTGTTGCCTTCGCTGCGCGTTCGGGTCTACGCCGCTTCTCACGTGTGTGTGGCGTGGCTTAGCGTCGCCGCTGCTCTTGCACAACCTACCTGCGTGTGCCTCTCTCCGCTGTAAGGCAGAGAGCGCAGAAGGAAGGAGCTGTCAAGCGTGTGACACACGTGGGGCACTAGAGGGCGCGCATGCAATGTAGCCTGCAGCGCATCCGGCCGAACAGGCGGTTGTGCCAGTCTGCTTCCGCCTGCTCTCCTGCTTCACTCTCCCTTTCCTCTTTCCTCTTTCTCCTGACATCTTCGCTACGCCTGCGCGTGCGTTGGACTGCCATGCAGTCGTTGGTGCATTGAAATATATATTTTTTTCTGCCTTCTGGCTTACTGCTTGTAACGAGCGTGCCTGTGTGCGTTTGTATTCATCGTTTGCGTCTTTCTTTTATGCACACTTTCCCACGCACTTCGTGTCTTGTCGCTTTTGCCCAACCTCGGTTAACGCCCTTGTCCCAGCTATCCAAGGCGCAGCTCGCTTCTCCGCTGCACCGTGAACGGGCTTAGGGAAGCTTCACGGCAACTGATCATCGCATCGGACAAGGACGTTGCAGTAGGTGTCCTTGCTCGCATAGATACCCATTGCACCCCTCCTGGTCAGTCACGACCGCACGGTACCCCCTCCCCCCACCACCACTCGGCTCACAGAGGCAGACCAACTCACGCACACACAGGGAAAAGAAAACACGCCACGCACTGCTGCTCGTGTGGGTTACGCAGATTGCTGTGATAACGTCTTTTGTCGCCCACTTGTCACGTCTCTCTTTCCCCTGCCACTTGTCATCTCTTCATCGGATTCGTGCTTCTTTGCTCCTTTGATGTTTAGAATTGGGAGAACGCGCTGAGAAGCTTCGCGCACCCAAAACAAAAAAAAACCAAATACCTCCAAGGTGAGCGGGCGAGAGCAACAGAAACTCGGGGAAAATGCAGCGCACAAGTGTCGGCTACGGCGCCTTCGACTCCCTTGCCCAGCTGCGTGATGACTTGCGCAAGTCCTACGAGGCAGCAAAGGAAATAGAGCAGAGGGACACCACCCTCACCAAGAGCGAAACCGCCAACACTCTCAAAGAGACGAGTGGCCTGTTTGCGCTCGGCATGGAGAAGCTGATCTCGCCTGACGGCAGCATAATGGAGGTGAAAGACGCTATCGCCCGCGCAGAGGATGCGGAGAGAGAGGTGGCCGCTTTGCGGGCAGAGAAGGCGCGTCTGCAGTCGACAGGGCACGGCCACCACAGCAAACTCAGCGCTACCGGCAGTGATGCTGACGTTGAAGCATTTGTTGCCTATGCCAAGGAGCTATCAGAGCTGCACGACCACCTCTCTCTGGCGCGCGCCGTATTCAAGGCGGTACTCACGAAGAGACTCGAAGACATCCGCGACGATCGGCTAAGCCAACAGGACAAGCGGTTTACCGATCCCAAGTCATGGGATGCGAAGAAGGGTGCGCTGGAGCGCATGTTGCAGTCGCTCCGCACCAAGACGGCTCAGTTGCAGCTCTCGGCTAAGACGTACCTGGATGAGGATGAGGCGCTGTTTCTGGAGGTCATGAATCTGGCGACCGAGGCCGGCGATCACGTCCGTCGCGGCGATGCCATGCGCGAGGCGCGGGACGAAAAGCTGAAGGTGTTCTACGCTGAGTGCGCCAAGCTAACGGGGTGGTGCCGACAGCAGCTGACGAACCTGGAGGCGATGCAGGAGCCCGACCACGTGCAAGAGTACTGCGCCACACTGGCCGACAACTACCCCACCATGTCGAACAACTTTGCCGTGTTGTTCAATAGCGTGCAAGAGTACGTGCAAGCAAACTTGATACCCGTGCACAAGGCACTGTTAGAGGCGGAGGAGGTATGGCTCTACCTCCAGGTGTCGACCCTAGAGCGGCTGTCGAAGACGCTCTTCGAGATCCACCCCAAGTCACCTCTCGATGTGGAGGTGGAGAAGTACGCGAGCTACCCGGAGCATGCCGCAAAGTTCCTGCAGGACGTCGAGCGCTACCTAGCGGCGCAGCGCAGCCAGCAGGACGAGCTCGCCGAGCTCGACTCGGCTCATAAAGAGTGCCAGGAGGTGCTTCACACGCTCTCAGGTGAGTTTGCGGAGTTGCCCAGCGAGGTGCACGCCTTTGCGCAGCGGGCCCAGGCGCTTCGATTGGGCTATCAGTGCTTCCGCGAAGCACTACTGCAGCGTCTAACCTACATTAGCCCGGCTGCGAGCACTGTGGTAGAGTCGAAGCGGCGCCAGGAAGAGTTTGAGAACTGCGTGCGCGAGCTCAAGTCGTGGGCGGCAGAGGCCTCTCACGGTGAATCATGGCGAGACATCTATAGCAAGATTGTAGAGATAAAGCAAATGATCAAGAGCGAGCAGGCCTCACTGGAGGGGAAGAGGGAGCGCGCGATGGCGTCGGCCCAAAGCCGCTAGCGCGAGCACCAAGAGCCAAGCAGCAGACGGCACCGAGACGCATACATGCGTGATCATGCATGTCTGTGGACACCTCGGGAGGAGTAACAAGGGGCACCACGAAGGAAGAGGTCAATGCTGCCACCGCTGGGTGTGTCGTGTGCGGGGTTGCACGTAACTCGCCGCGCACGCTTTCTTTGCTCCTTTCGTGTTGTTGTCTGGGCTTCCTCTCGTCCGTGCGACTCGAGTTGTTTGTCTGTGTAGGCATGCAGCGCAGGGCGTGTGCCGCTGTCTCCCATCTCTGCCGTCTGGAGCCATTTTCTATTGTGCTCCTTCGCGTTGTGCTGTCTCCTCCGTTACCTTTTCAACACCCCAAGGACGCACTGGCGCGCCGGTCATGGCTGCGTCGAGCTGCTGTTTGTGTGTCGTTGATCTCTCTTTCGTTTGGTTCGGCTTATCGATTTACCGATGAAGTAGGCCCAGAGGCGTGTGGCGGTGGGAGGGGGAGGAGGAAGAGGAGAGGGGGGGGGCTTTTGAAGCCGCGTGGACCCTCATCCTTTTCTCTTCTTGCCCCGACGGGTCGAAGCGTCTGCAGGACGGACCGGGCCAACGGAGTGCAGCACTTTTGGTGCACTGCTGGCGGAAAACCACTGGAGGGTTTTGTGTTCGCTGCCGTTGTGTCGCCCACGCATGGGCTCAGAAGGCAAAGCGAAGGCGGCACTCGCCGCTGCGTTGATGGCGCCCACCATTCCACGAGAGCGACAACAGCAAACAAAAAAGGCACCACTTGAGTGCTCCATCGACTCCCTTTCACCTTTTCCTTGACCTCCCCACCCATCCTCACATGAGCTTCACACCTCTCCGCCTCTGTTGGGACACCCATGTCCTGCGTCTCTCGGCGGGCTTTCACTCGCTTGTTCGTGCCTTTCCTCCCCAGCTGACACCTGCGTGGTTCCCAACACACAAAAGAAAACAGCGTCATTCAGGAGCCGCCGTACACCGAGGCAGCAGTGGCGAAAAAAAGTGCGATGGGCACTGCCTGATCCACCACCAACGCCACATCTCTACCCGGAACCGGGTGTAAATCTTCACTCCAAGAACGGGGGGAAAAATGCCGCCGAAGACGGCGACAGCCGCGGCAGGCGGCCAGCAGAGGGAGAAGGGCAAGAAGGATGGAGCTGCAGCCGCTGACCCGGTCAAGGAGCTGCGCAACATGGAGGACATCCACGAGGTTCTAGCCAAGGCGCAGCAGCTGCGCAACTACTTTCAGGCAGAGCGCGATAAGGTGAACGGCATGTGGGACATCACCAAAAAGGAGCTCGAGAATGAGCAGTTCAGCCTGCAGAACGCCGAAAGCGAGCTGGAGGAGTTGGAACGCGAGCATCAAGTGGAGATGAAGGTCTACCAGCAGAAGGTGCGCCATCTCCTGTACGACCAGAAGGTTGCCGTGAAGCAACTGCGCGACGAGAGCGACGCGGCACTGCGGCAGGCTGAGGCGGCGCACACCCAGCGGATGCATCAACTAGAGGTGGAACGGCAACGGCGCATGACTGGTATGCAGTCCGCTCGTGAGGCCCAGGAAAGTCGAATCGTAGATCAGCGCGATGGTCACCAGTACATGCTGACGGTCACGAAGCGTCGCAACCACGAGAAGGAGCTGGCGCGATTGCAGGCCTCGTACGAGGCGAAGCTGAGCACGCTGCGCGAGGACCTGGAACTGCGACGCCGAGCCGAGGTCCAGGATGCGGAAGAGCGATACAACCTCCACATCAACCACCTTATCCAGCAGCACGAGGACAAGTTCAATGAGATGAAGGCCTACTACAACCACATCACGCACAACAACCTTGAAATAATCCAGTCCCTTAAGGACGAGATTGCCACCATGAAGAAAAACGACGAGCACAACGAGGGCCTGATGTTCGAGATCGAGAAGGAAAACGAGAACCTCGTAGCACCGCTGGAGCAGTTAGAGAAGGAGGTGGCGGAGCTTCAGGTCAAGAAGCAGCAGCACATTCAGGACAAGCAAAGCTTGCGTAGCTTCCGCACCCGATACAAGTTGCTTCAGCAACAGCTGTGCGCGCTGCGGCAGGAGAAGGAGATGCTGGAGGATCAGTACAAGAACGTCTATGACGAGCGCGAGGACCTGCGCGCGAAGTTCGAGTCTGCCTTGCGGGAGGCAATGGATGTCGTCGCTGATCGCAACAACTCGCTGCAGCAGAACCTGATCGAGGCGCACGCGCGGCTGGAGCAGCGCGACGCACAGCTGGAGGGTGTGCTGCGTGCCATGGGCCTGGAGCCGGCCGCGATGGAGCTGATATCGAACGAGATTGACGCCGAGGTGCAGGCGAAGAATCAAGTCATCAAGGACCTGCACTTCGAGATGCGCCGACTGGAGAAGAAGGTGAACGCCATGGTCGAGGAGTACGAGCGCCGCTGCCGTGCCGTTGGCGTACCACCGCTCGACCGTGCAAGCGTCATGCAGGTGTAAAGACGAGAAGAGGGCGAATGGAAAAATACGAAAGGGGAACCGCTGAAGGATCGCGCCTTCGTTAGGCGACCACCCTGTACTCGTCCGTTGCTTTCTCCATGACCTCGTTTCCCGGCAACGGTGTTCTCCGAGGGCTGTGTGCGTATAGGCAGGTCGTGTGAGGCTGCCGCCCTACTCCCACCTGCTCTCTGCATGCCTGCTGGTGCTTCAGCGATTCCGGCAGCACGGGCTCGCAGCTTCATCTTCTCGTCTTCTCCTTCTTTGCCCTTTCGGTGCACAGTGTGCGTCCCTCCCGCTCTCTCTCTCTGGTTTCTTTCTGTTCTTTTTCCGTCCCCGCTTTGTTGCTGCGTGGGACTGACAACTCTGGCGCTTGTGTGTGCGGTCTGCCATGAGGGACGTCTGATGGTCTGTGGTTGATGTACAGAAGCGCTCGTCGCTGTGCTGCTTTGTTTTCATTGGTCTTCTGAGGAGGAGGAGGAGGAGGGGAGTCGCGGCTCCTTTCTCGATTTCCCCTCAGAGGATGCCCAAAAGAGAGAGCCCACCTGCCGCTGAGTGGCGCGCAGCAGTTCTCCTTGGTCCGCGTCTTGGGGGAAAAGCCAGCAGAGAAGGATAGAAGCAAAGGACTTGCACCACTTGCCGTCTGAATGTTGCATGCCAGACGTTGGCTCATGTGCCTGCATCACACGCACTTCGTCTCCTGCTCTATGCGCATAGGCTTGTATGCGTGTATGCTGTATTTTTTGGGCTCACACGGTAGGCGGACATGATGCACCCCTCCCTCCCCCTTGTTCACCTCCCTTTTCCCCCGTTCGATTCTTTAGATTCGCCTCACTGCGAGCAGGGCAACCATCTAAGGTGGGGGGGGGGGAAGCCGCATGCTGAATCCCTCTGACCCACAAACGCTCTCGAGCGCTCACAGCAACGTTGAAGGCTGCTCCTGTTTTGCGCCTAGCTCCGGTGAGTCTGGGGCTGCACCCCCTCCTCCTTTCAATTCCCTTGCTCTAGTGCCTAATCGACTGATCCATGAAACGGCGTGACGTGTCCGCGCCGCCTCATCGGTCTTATGCTGCCTCGACTGGTTCGAGCACCACCACGATGTCATCTGCTTCACCACCGGCCATCAGCACCATGTGCGTAGATGTGCGTGAGCTGCTACGCCACACTGCTGCTGCCTCGAAAGATGCACCATCCGACGCTCAGGCTGCCGTCTCCGGTCGACAGCGATACACCGCTGTTGCTCCGTCCGCAGCACCCTCGCAGCCACCCCGGCAGCCGCAGGCGACCCCGCCGCCATGTCCCAAGGAGTCGACCTTCTGGTCACCGTCATACCCGCCGTGGGGCGGTTTCGCCGTCAACAGCGGACCACCCCCGCTCTCGCCGACTGACGCTACGATTCTGCACTCCATTCTAGGCCAGCCGACCGTGCAAAAAACCGTCCTGTCTGGCTTTGATCAAGTGATCGCTCGTACGAGTAGCCCGCTGACACGGGAGCCTCGGACACGGCGGCCCTCGGTGGCGAGCACGAGCCTACCGCCTATGGACAACTCGCCCACGTGGGGTACGCCAGCGTACGCCGGCGATAGCGTGCAGACCTTCGAAGTCGGCGCGGCGACTCCACTCTCGTCGTTATCTGAGAAGGACACGCCCCCGCCGACGCCGCTGCGGGACATGATGGAGACCTACCTGGATGGGGAGGGTTTGCACTCTGCCGGTGCTGCGGCGTCCATGGACTTCTCGCCGGCTGCACAACGGACGATGAAGAGCATTCTGGAACAGCTGAACAGCTATGCCAGCGGGCTTGCAGCGGCACACACGAGGGCAGCGACTGAAATGCCTACAAGCTCCTACCGTGGAGGCGTGGCCGTGTGGCCAATAACTTTCCGTCAAGCGGCGATGCAAGTCAGTGCGGCGGGGCCGTCGGCTGCTTCGCCGCTCCCTTTCAGTGGCGCCTCTGTACACAGGAGGAAGGGAGGCGCTGTCGCCACACGGTCGACGGTGGCCCAGTTGTGGAGGCAGTGCCCGGCGCTTGCCGCGTCAACCTTCAGTAGGGTGGACACCTCCCCGCAGAGATCTCAAGACACCGTGCAAGCTGTCGTAGCGCCACCGCAGGGCCTTGCGTACGACAGGCCGCACGCCGCTGCCGACCGCAGCACAGTTCCGCTTCGAAAGGCAGTTCAGTCGCTGCCTCGAACCGTACCGCCAGCTTTTCGCCGGCAGCTGCAGTTCGCCGAGGAGGCGCCGACGACGCGCCGACCAAAGCGCAGGTGACGACGCCTCACGTGCGCATGTATACTACTGTACTTGCCGGTCTGCCGCCGACAGACGCACAAGCCTCTTGCGTGCGTTGCACACTACTTTTCTTCCGTTGGAACCGCCACTCTGCCTACTGTCGTGCTTCTCTTCTTTTTGTGTCTTAGCGTCTCTCAACAACAACAACAGGGACGCCGTCTCGCTCTGGTTCTGAGGACGCATCACATCCGTGGCCCCGGACTTGCGCGCTGCATGTGGTGAAGAGATTCTGAGACGGTCGAAGGATAGCAAAAATAATAAGGCTTACTCATGACTTTCTCTGCTTCATTGTACAGAAATGTATAACGCTATCAAGTGGTCTGGCGTGCAGTTGTCTGATGGTGGAGACAAAGAAAACGGAAGCAGCAACAGTGTTTATGCATCACTGGCGTCGACGCCGGCTGCCTGTTGTGGCTGTCCGGTAGTTGTCAGGGAAGGCGCGCACACAAGGGCGCTCTGTGACTCGCGTTGCCACCGACGCAAAGCGGCGGAGGAGATGCGGTGGCCAGAGGCCGTCTTTCGTTGTCGGCGATGTTCTTCTTTCTCATGCCGCCTTTCCGCCACCAAGCTCCACCACGTCTCTCTTGTCATGACCACCGGCAGTAATCTTTTTCACCGCGTCGCCTGCTCGTCTTCACTTCCGCTTCTCCCGTCCTCCCTCTCCGCATCACACCGATATGCGCGCAGCACACGCGGGAAGCGAAGGAGACGGTTCTCGCGATCACACCACTGCCCAACCATTGAAGCAAAGAAAAAGAAGTGAATAGGCGCGTGCCTCAGTAGGCTGAGGAGTTGGGTGCCTGTCGTCTTCTCACCCTTTCTCTTCTCATCTGAGGTTGCACGGCTTCGACGGCAGCTTTGATCGCTGGCAGGCAGGCGCCCCTCCCCCCTTCACCAAAACAAAGTGCCTTCTGGAGGCTCCTTTCACGTGTACCCCTCGCCTCCCACCCACAACAGCAACAAAAGCGGAGCGGAGGACATCCTCAGTAGCCCTGCTGGCAGCGGGTCTAGAGAGAGCGAATCGAGAGAGCGACACGGCATCGTATACACACAACAACAAATAGATAGACCCAAAGCGAGGGGGAGCGAGGCTTCGGGTCTGAAGCTAAGCCCTCGCCTCCTCCTTCCACCTTGCCGCTTGCGCACTGGTGTAGGTGCCTGGCCACCCCACATTTTTTTGTTCGGTTCTCTCGTTTGTTCGTGAGCCCTCCGCGCACTGTTGCTTTGCTTTATTACCTTCTACGCGCACTGTGCACCGGAGACGGACCCTCACCATCCCCACACACGTACACATAACGGACAGCGCCAACACGCAGTGTACCGTGGCCATGGTTCTGAATTTGTTCTCCGGCGCGGCGCTCAACGGGCACGGCAGCACGAACCGTCGCGGGCGAGCGTCTTCCTCGCTCAGCAGCACGGGTACGGGGCGCCGGCCTCAGCAGCAGCGTCGTCAGGCAAGTCGCAGCGCGACAGACGGTGCATCCATGCAGACGGATGGTGCAGAGCAGTCTGGATCTGGGGTCCGCGCCGAAGCTGCCGAGGATCGCGTGCTCTTCAACAACTGCGTGGCGCAGGTGCAGCGCCACCTCAAGACGCACGCGGATTCGCCCAGCACGCTCCACACGCTCGCCTCTTACTACACCAAAACAGAGCCGTTCATCGAGGGCCGCCCCTTTTGCGTGACCCTGAGCTACGCCACCTTTCTGTTTCACATGCAAATGGCCCGCATCAGCGTCGCGGATGTGGAGCTGTACGTGCAGCTTGTCACCAGCGTCTTGTCGCAGATCACCGAGGATGATCAACTTCACCACCCATTTGTGCAGCAGGTGCTTCGCGATCACGTGTTCGGTCTGCCGTCGCCGACCTGCCGCGGCGCGGCCCACAGTGTGGTGCTTTTGTCGCCGCAGCAGTACCGTGCCTTTGCGACGATGACCACTGCGCTTATTTCCCTCGCTGTGGTGCCGCTCAGCATTGTGTACCAGTTCCACGATCGACTCGAGACGTACTGCGAGTGCGCCTCACCGCTTGTAGCCAACCGTGCCTTGGCGCTGCTCGTGCAGACAGTGGGCGAGGTGCGCATGGACGAGCAGGTCACCGCACTCCAGTACGTCCTGAAGACGAAGCCGGTTAAGATGAATGTGGACTTCCTCCTTGCTTGCTACGAGCGTCTGAAGCGCGCGGTGATCGACCCGGCGCACGGACCGTCATTCGGCCGCGCCCTCTCCATCCACTGTAGTGAGCTCTTCCTGCGCTTCCGGTCCCCGGTGCGGCGCGACTACGTGGAGCGCTTCCTGTACCCGAGTCTGTGCCACAGCGACATGGCCGGCTTCCTGGAGATACCTGCAACGCGCAAGCACCTGCTACGCGAGCTGCTGTCGCAGTGCACGCCTGGCATGGGAACTATGAATCCCTTCTACATGTGCCTCTGCGCCGTCCTGCAAAGCTGCTTCGACAACGAGACGGACGGCGCGCTCGAGACGGTGGCCCTCATCAACTGCCATATGCCACACGCCGCTTATTTCATGTCCACCCTGGCTGTTGACTCGCACATGTCTGTGCCGATGTTTGCAAAAGTGATGATATCGCTCGCGCGCGGCGCCGGGATGGCAATGACAGGCCGCGAGACGCCTGACGAGGTGGCCGCCTCGATCAACGAGAACCGAACGAGCGTGTATAATGTGCTCTTCCTGCTCCGCGAGGTAGTTCGCAGCTGCTCCACCACCGCCTCTCGCCGCGCCACCGACATGCTCAAGGCACTGCGGGTCGCTGTGGCTCCGAAGACGATTGAGGCGCTCGGAAAGTTGTCCAGCGAGGCCTTCGAGGCCGTCAGCGACATCACGCTCGATCCGCAGCTGCTGTGCGCAGAGCTGGCGATGGTGTTGCATCAGGATCACATCGCAGAGGCCATGGACTCGGCAGTAGAGTACTTTCGCGACGTCCGGTCGAGGTGTCCGTACTGCGCGGCGGCGCGCAGCTCTTCGCTGCTGTGCCCCGTCAACAGCACGGTGCACGTCGCCGGCCAGGCGTCGGTGAGCCGCGTGCTGTCGACGCTATCGGAGTGCGCTGGCGCGAAGGCTGTGGAGGAGAAGCTGATCGGCTATCTGCGCGATCCAGCCTTGCAGATGGAAAGCGCCGTGCACTACCTCATCTACCACATCATCGCGAATGGCGGGCAGCACCGTAATACGCTCTTCGTGGCTGTGGAGCCGTACGTGCGCAGCACATTACTGGCTTTGGTGAGCGCAGACCGCAGCGGGGTCCGCGGGCTCGTGGACAGCACGCTGAAGGCAAACGTGCTCATGCTGCACGTGAAGCTTGTCACGCTCCTTGCCTCCTCCATTGACCCGTCTTACCTAGAGAGCATCTTGAAAGTCTTCTCGGAGCTGAGGGTGCGCAACAACCACGACGCGCTCGCGCTCTGGTACATGGGCAATGTGCTGCTGCGCAGCTGCCGCGGCAATCTAGAGCTGCTACCCACCGACCCCCAGGAGAACAACTACTGCGTTGCCTTCCCTGGCTGCGCACCGGCAAGCGCGACGACCGCCGACAACGCGCAGCTCGTGCTGAAGCTGCTGCACCGCGCGCACAGCTTCAGCCCTGAGATGAACAAACTGGTTGGGTGCTGCGTGTGCAAGCTGATCCAGGACTTCAACATGCAGGCCCCAAATATTTGCAGCACCTTGCTGTCGCCTTTCGGCTTCTTCCCAGTCGGGCTTGAGTCACTGAACGCCTTCGCCCTTCCCGCAGGCGCCGGCAGCACCTTCTGGAGCTTCTTTTTGCAGCAGATGCGCAGCTCTGCGCCGGCGCGGACGGCGTTCATGGCGACGCTGGCCAAAAGTCTGTCGCGCCGCTTCCGCATTGCATCGCCAAGAGACGCGCTCGCCCCGCACGGGGTGGAGCCGACGGGGCACCTGTTCGTCATCATGGTCTACGAGGCGATGAAGCGTAACCCACCACTGGCGCGCGTGCTGCTCTACATGGTGTCGCACTGGATGAAGCAGGCAGGCCACCCGCCCGGCAAGCTCGCATGCCTCGTGTACGTGTGCGTGCAGCTCATCACAGTGGTCGTCGACCGTGCAGAGGGCCCGGCAGCGGCAGAGGTGGAGGCTGAGACGCCACAGGATCGGCAGCAGTTTGACGACGCCGTGAAGAAGGCGGCACGGGTGCTGAAGAGTCAGCAGGCGCGCCTCGACAAACTAGCCCCGACGGCGCGGCGCGATAACATCGAATTCTTCCACCTGCTGCGCCGTTTGCAGCGCCGCGTGCGCTGCACTGTGGCCGCCGCCTCAGGTGAGATTGTTGTTGGCGACGAAGCCGCGGAGGAGTGCGATGACCACGATGACGCCTTTGACGCCAGCTCGGCTGGCGGGCATGTGCGGCAGGACTCCATCACAGACGCGGTGTGTGCCATGCAGGAGCTGCAGAATGCCGCTGACAATAGTGTGTTCGACGACTACGCCGATGATGTCGACCACGAGGACGACGGCGCTTACGGGAACGATGATGGCGCCTGTGACGCCGCTTCTCCAGGCCTTGGGCGTTCCGCTCAGACGGAGGGCAGCGGCGACAGGGCGGAGGGCCCGCCTGCCCCAATGCGGATTCGCCACTTGCCGCAAGGCATTACCAGCATCCTGCGCTCGCCCGCGCGGAGCAGCCCCGACAAGAGCGACAGGGGTGCCGCCAGCGTGGAGACGGGCTCGACGACCTCTGTGAACACGTATCGTGAAGCGAACAGGCAAATCGACGTCGAGGACGTCCCGCATGATGCGGATGGCGCCGGTGCAGAGATGCGCAGTCGCCATGGCAAAGCTGCCCACAGCTGTGCGCTGGGAGCTGAGCCTCGTACCCGGTCGACGTCTCGCGGCGTGCAGACGGACACGTCTCTGACCAGCCCCGCGCTGTCCGGGCACGCGCCGCAGCGGAGCGTGGGCACGTCACCGATACAACCGGCGGGCACCTCGTCGCACATCTTGGTCACGCGACGCGACGGCATACAGCTGCCCTGTCGCGCACCTGCCGACGCCGGCTCTGCGCACACTCTCTCCTCCTCCCTCTATCAGCCACAGCGCTCCCACACACGGCCGCCAGAGGCCGATAGCGTGCTCAGCGAGGGTACTCGGACTCCAGCGCAGCGAGGATCGACGTGGCGTGAGCCGGACCTGGCCGACTACGTGGACGGTGACACCACCCCGATCGACGACTACACCGGCGTGCCGCGGCTGCAGGCGACCACCACGAGTGACGGTATTGTGTTGCCCTCTGGTATGGTGCTCGAGTACCTGCGCACACACCAAGGGATGGACTCGCTGCAGCACGAGCTGAGACAGTTTGACCAGCAGTGGATGATGCAGCAGGTTGCTGAGTACGTGTCGCAGAACGGCGGCATGGTCGGCGCTGCTGGTCCGTCGTCGGCTCTTAGGGGTGGTGTGTCGTCTGTGCAGTCCGTCACGGTGGAAGGCCGCACCAACAACTACAGCCGCCCGCACGCCGATCCAACTGAACTTGCGCCGACCCGCACGGTACGCACAGAGGTGCGCATGGCAGGGCCAGCCACGTCCTACTCGCGGCCACCTAGACAGGAGGAGCACGGGCCTGTCGTAGCAGCCGCGCCGGGCCTGCCTGAAGAAGAGGAGGTGGACGTAGTTGATGGCGAACACCCTATTCGCGCCGTCAGCGGCCCCCCAGACGACAGCGACTTTGCCGGAGGCGCAGGCGACGACGAAACGACTAAGCGCCGACGTGTGGAGGCCACCGAAGGCAACGCGACAACGCCGCTGCCACCGCCAGTCTCCCCCACAAGCGCTTTCCGCGGCCGCAACTTCTTCTTGAACCAGCATACGCAGCAGGAGGTGAGCTCGACGCTGCAGGACATCCACTACCTGCAGAGGAGGCAGCAGGCAAACATGTCGGCGCTGGCCAAGGCACAAAGCGCGGCTGAGACGGCGGAGTCGACGGGCGACGACGAGGCACCGCGCAAGACACCACACCAGGGTCAGTCCTCCACTGGCGTGGCGGGTGAGGGTGTGCCGCCGACAACGCCGTACGGACAGGTTATCCTTCCAACTTGGATCGTGGAGCAGCGCAACGACACCGCCATCCGTGAGTTGCGACAGGTGATGGGGGCTCACAACCCGAATGACAGTCGACTATCAACGAGCGCGGGCAAGCGCAGCCGCATTCACGGCAGCGGCACAGGCGACGGCAGCGGCAACAGCGCTGCGTGGTGGGCTGAGATGAGCTCGGCGCCGATGCCCAACTACGCTGCTGACCCCCAGTACTCCATGGAGCTCTTTTAGAGCATTGCGGTGCGCTGTGCCGATCTGTTTGCGAGAGGCCTCGTGCATGGCTGCGGCTCATCCTCCACGTCGGCTTACATGGCGCACGCGCTTCGTCTTTCTCTCACTCGTTGACATGCTCAACCCCCTCCCCCTGTGCATCTCCTTCTCGCCCAGGTGTACCGGTGCACAGGCGGAGGCACGTAGATGCTTTTGTTTGGCTTTATAGATGCACTTTTACACTTTTTCTTTCTTTGCAACACCGCAGGGTTCATTCATAGACGCGCACCTCTGCCAATCGTGAGCATAATGAGAGCGCTCGCGCAAGATATTGTGGAGACTTGGCGCGCTTCTCTGCAGGGGAGGAGGGGGGCTTACCGCTTTTTTGTTTCGTTTTCCTTTTCTTTGTTAGATGCTGTTCTCCCTGTATTTCTTTTTTTCTGCCTGTGATGCGCCCATGCGTGCATTCGCCTCTTGTTACTGATATAGACGCACATGCAATTTACAGAAGGAAAACGAATGGGCGGCCCGCTCGTGGAAAATGTATCCTTTCCGTCGCGCTGCTCGCACATGTGTTCGGAAAGAGGCTACCGCAGCACCACCGCTGCGTAGGCATGGTGAGTCGTCGTGAAGCCGACTTATAAAGCTCCATAGTGATCGATGGATGCTCACTGGGCAGGATCAGATCAGAGGTGAGACCTTTTAGGCACACGAGAGGGGGCTGTTGCGCATAGACCTCGCGCGGCGGTGACGGCTCACGCTTGCTTGTTCTCTGCCTGGCTGCTCTTCTTTCCTGTAGGGTGAATGGCCACGTACGGGGTGGCGATCGTGGTGCTGCGCATCTCTTCGCCCGACTACCTTCCCCTCCTTTCGCACGCATAATGGAGAGGGAGGATGGACACGAGAGAGGGGAGACGCGAGCTGTTAGGAGCGCTGTGTTGGTATAACGGGCCCAGGAACCACCCCACCGCTACCTCTCTTTTTCCATTCGCTTTTCTTCACCACCCCTCCATGCCACTCTTTTCTTCTCATTTCGGGTAGTCGCACTCACCCATACACGCGCACGCGGCCTACGGAAGCGAAATCGAATAAATACGCTGACACAAACGCGGCGGAGCCAGGGGGCTTGTTATAATATATATGTTTGATTGCTTCGCTGCAGCCGCGATTTGCATAGCCCCCTCCCATACCCCGGGAGTGGTGCCCCTCCATTTTCTTATGTGTTTTTTTTTTTCATAACTTGATTTTAAGTTGTCAGCGTTGCCTCGCGCTGTCGTACTTCTTTTGAGCTGAATTAGGGATACCCACACGCACAAACTTCTATTTTTTCATACATACGCTCTTACCCCTCCCCCCGCGTACCCCGCACACCCCCTCGCGCCACACAAGCCAACGGACAAAACGCCGCTTGGCTCGTTGCACCCCACTTCCCCATCGGCCCTCTCCCTTCTATTCCTTTATCGCTTATCCTCTCTTTTTTTCTGCTGAGGGTATCTCTTGCCTGTCTTTGTGAACGGTGAGCTTGAGCGAGAAGGATGGCGGCCTGTGCCGGATTGCGACTCGGTGTGGTGCGTGTGCTCTTGGTTGTGGCGATTGTGTGCGGCCTACGTGCCGCTGTCGTCACGGCTGAGGAGTCTTCGCTGTCGAGCCCTATTGTGTGCACGTGTCGCTGCTGCTACCAGGGTGGGTGCAGCCCGCTCACGAATGTGTCGTGGACCGTCAGCTCCTGCAACGAGTGCTCCACCAAGATGTGCAATGACTACATCTCTAGCCAGCAGGTGCGCGCAGATACGGCGCGCCTCTTCGAGGGAATTCAGGGTGAAAAGCCCTTGAACGACACCGTTGTGGTGCAGGAGTGCGAGGTGATTGCCGTGCTGGAGGCGGCCACGTGCACGACGAAGAGCTGCAAACGAACGTCAACCATCAAGGCGGAGTGCTACGATCGCAACGCACCTCTCATCAAGTACTCCATCATTTCGTTTGTGCTGCTCACCATTTTCGCTGTCATCTTAGGTATCATCAAGAACTACATCCCCGCCTTCCAGTCCCTGAATGAGAAGTACTTCAACTACTGACAAGCAATGATGGGGTAATCGTGGGGGTGTGCCCCTTGTGTGCGCGTGCGCTCGCCTGAGCACGTGCACTCGTGACACAGTCGCTAGCTTCCACGCTGAGTCATCATCTCCTTCGCCCGTGTCGGTGTCTGCGCGATGGACTTCGCTGCAATCGTGCACTCACGCACGCATGGACGCAGTTGACGCGGACATCTGCGCCCATTCTGCGATGCTGTCCTCCTCCCCCCGCTTCGCGCGTTACCGTCTTGTTGCCCACGGTTGCGTGGATCCCGTTTGCTCGTTGATCTTCCTTCCCTTCAGTGTGGCTATACAGCTCGTCGCGACGCTCGATGCTGTTTCTCCATTCACCGCAGCTCTTCTTCACGCGGATAGCCGCCATAAAGAGTGAGGGTGTGCGTCGCCGTCCACCAGAGGCGGCAGAAGTACCCGAACGAGACTAGAAATGTGCGAATGCAAAACAAACCTGAGCTCTGTGGGGCATGGGCAAAGGAGTTCGCCGAAGTGATGGGGATAATAAACTCCCACCACCACCTCATCCTTTGCCGTTTCGTCGTCTCTGCGGTGCATGCGTCTGCTGCGGAAGGATGCTCGCGATACACGGAGCTCGCCATGGCGCCCCTTCCCTCCCCCCGTAGATCTCTGATGCCCTGTCAAGCGACATGTACACCACCACCACCGTCCTCCTCTCTCCTCCGTCTATGCCCACTTCATGCGGTATAGCCCGCCGCATTCGGCTCTTCTTTGTTGTTTAAGCCTCACAGACGACGCCTGATACACTGTGTGCGAGCGCGCCTTCTCTTGGTTCTTTGCGTGTGTCTTCTTCCCCATTTCCGTCCTCATCGAGTGGCTCGCTGCGTGTTGTGCGTGTGTGTGTGTGTGCCCGCGCATCGTGTTTTGGCCTCGTCTCTGAGGGAGCACCTTTTTTCCTACTTTTTTTTTGTGGGCACTCCTCTTCGCAAGCTGCGCAGCAGCTCCGTCGACAGCACGCGTGACCATTGGAGAGCGCATCGGCCTCAGTTCGTTACTCGCAGAGCGGGGCATCTGTGTAGCGACACAGAAACGATCGAAGGGCCTTCTCCTCCCTTCCCCAACACAAACACATATCCAAAGCATAGACCATCTGCAGAGAGAAACCTTATTCACGCCCTGCCACCCACACTTGAGCTCGTCGCCATGCAGCGCTATTTGATGAACACGAGCTATCTGCAGGGGCAGCTCAAATCCCTGTATTCCCTGCACAACAAAACGGTGGCTGACTACGGCGAACTAGTGCAGAACTTGAACGAGGAGTGTACTATTTTGTGCGACGTCATTCCGAGCTATCGCATCTCCAACACCCTGGCAAGCGAAGATGGCGGCGGCCAGCGCAAGCAGAAGGAGGTGTACAATATTCAGAAGCTCGAGCACGAGATCCTCACGCAATACACGCACTTCCTGCAACTGCTTCGCAAGCTCTCGCGCAAGTCGCACCCGGAGCAGCAGGCGCTCGGTAGCCGTCTGTGCGCGCGACTCGTGAAGAGCTCCGCGCCGGAGTTCAATCACGCCGACGCACTCCTTTCCCTCGCGATCGACTTCGCCAATAGCAAGTCGGTGCGCGTTGCCCAACCGTGCCAGACGGCTCTCTCCGAGGTTCTCGATGGCCAGAAGGTGTCGGACACGACGGAGCACGTTGTGGGGGCGCTGCTGCGCATTGTGCGTAAGCGCAGCTATGCAATGAACCCAAAGCTGCTGAACCTGCTGCTGCACGTGCGCGTAGCCATGGTGGACGTTCATCGCGAGGACTTGGCGGAGGAGAAGGCGAAGAACAAGCGGCTCAAGAAGGAGGACAAGGAGTTGGCACGTCAGTTGCAGAAGTCTAAGGCTCGCCGCGACCGTGCCGAGATTGCAGCGAAGCAGACCCGCATCTTGCACCGCATCTTTGTCATCTACCTGCGCGTCATCGAGGCATCGAAGGCGTGCTCGCCGGTGCATCAAACGAAGATCTTGGCACCAACGCTGGAGGGGCTCGTGAAGTTTGCGCCGCTGGTGAACTTGGAGCTCTACCAGCAACTGATGGAGGCACTGAAGGACTTAGTGAAGGGCGGAGGTGCATCACGAACACGCCTCCGCGTGGGCGGCATCGAGGGTGGCAGCGACGGCGACAATGTCGATGACAAGCACGAGAAGACGGCGACCTCAGTGACCACGCGGCTGCACGCGCTGGTGGCAGTGGCGACGCTGGCGCAGCGGGACGCCACAGCGACCGCCTCGGAGTGGCGTGTCGATCTGAGCTACTTTCACGAGGTTCTCTTTCGTTGTCTTGGCGAGGCGCTCGAGTTGCCGTCGGCTGAGTCATCGTCCTCGGCGAAGATGACGCGCGAGGAGGAGCAAGAGGCCTCCAACGGCGACATGGACGAAGTGGCGTCGCAGGGGTCGACGTCGTCTGCCGGGTCGCTGTCGTCCCAGGCCTTTTCCATTGCCCAGTCCATGACGCAGGGGACGTTCGTGCACCAGAACGCGAGTCGTGAGTGGACCTTCCACGTCGGTCTCGTGCTGCGTGCCGTTGATCTGCTGGTGCTCACGCAGAAGCATCTGCCAGTGGCGCGCGTGACAGCCATCCTGCGCCGTCTCATACAGGCGGCTCCGTCGTGCCCGCCGCACATCGCCATGTCCATCCTCGCGCTGTGCCACCGCATCGTGCTACGTTACCCACTTGCAGGAGGTGTGATTGTGGGCGGCAGCGACAACGTCGTCGCGGGTCGTGGTGCCTACAACCCGGAAGCACTGCAGACTGCCTCGGCCAACGCGGATAGCTCTTTTACGTGGGAGCTGAGTCTCCTTTTGCACAGCTACCACCCAACACTGCGCCAGGTGGCAGAGACGATGTGCAAGCATTACCACAAGGTATCCAAACACCAGCATGGGCAGGCCCCCATCGTCACGAAGCAGCTGGACTCGCTCGGCCCATACGAGGTGATGGAGGAGTACGATCCATCGCTTGGCGACCTCAAGCCTGCCGCCCCGCTACCGACCGCCTTGAAGGCGGAGGTCCGGAAGCGACAGCGCGAGGAGGCGCAGGCGTACGGGGTCGCGTGAGGATGAAGCGTGGAGCTAAGCGTGGCTCTATGGGCTGTCATGTGTTCTTGTGTGCGCCTGTGCTGCTGCGGACGTGGGGTGTTGGGGGCATTGGCTGGCAAGCCAGCGCGGGGTCCTTTTCTTCTCGTTTTTTCAATTGTAACTACGCTTAAATGACTCGCTTTAACGCTTACTCGCCGTGCACCCACGACGGCACGCTCACCAAGACACGACTATGGCAGCGAAAGAAAGACATGAAACACCCTGATCGCGGGTGCATGTTTGTGTGTGGAGCAGGAGCCGGCTTGAATCGCGCGGGGCTTTCTTGGTTGATGCGGCTGACTTTGTGCGCGCCTTGTGGCGCTCGCTCGAGAGAGCGAGCGCGTTATGTTTCGCGCCATTCTTGCTTCTCGTCGCGTTGCTGCTGACGAACCGACTGTGGTGCCTCTGCGGCAACTGTAAGAAGAACCGAACAAAAGAAAAAAAAAACAGCATAAGTATAGGAATGACCGAAGCTCTGTGAGATAGCAGTGCGTTTCTGAGGCAAGGATGCACACACGTGTGGTGGCGGAGCGGTAGACAAGGGCGTGAGGAATCAGAGCGGCAGTCCCGAGCTCTACGGCAGCCGTGCTCGCGTGCGCCGTGCACATTTGTGCGCCCACAGCGTGGAAGGCGGAAAAGAAGGCGAGGGCAACAAAGCTTGCTTGCTTTTACTTTCTGTCCCCTCATGCGAGCCGTCAGGGCAGGCCGCAAGCCCCCCTTTTTCCCCGAACTCCTCGACGCAGTCTCTGGGACGTGCGAGCGGACGACGAACATCGGGCCCGGGCAGGTGACGGTGGGCCTTCTCGGCTTGAGTCTTCTGTGCCGAAGTGTCTCGTACTTCACGTGATGGAGATAGGGGACCGAGGGGGGAGGAGGTGGCGGGCGAGAAAGGTTAGCCATTCGATGTGGCGGTGACACCACAAAGAAGGAAGAACCGCTGCTGCACCTCCTCCTGTCTACCGTTGCTCTTTTTGTATCCCTCAACAGCTGTGCCGGGCTCTGCTCTTCTTCCGCAGAGGAATCTCTGCGTGCTGCTGATGCTGCCGCCTTCCTCTCCTGCCCCTTCTCTTGTCCTTCACCCATTCCGTTGAATGTGCTCCTCTCCTCCGATAACTGTCACCTTTCAGTTTCCCTCTCTTCTCTGTGCATTTGCCACGTATCACGCCTTGGCGACATCGTGTATTTTTTGTTTCGTGTGTGGCTCTCGCGCTCTATCCAACCTTGCGGAAGCGTTGCTACGGCCAGCGACGTTGCGAACGCCGAGAAGGGGGGGGGCACGCAGGCGGAAAAAGAGGGAGCAACAACATCGATATAAAGAAGGCGGTATCAGGCGGCACGGCACACACAAACTGCCGCCGACGCACTGGACCGCAATAAAACCGCGTCACTTTGTGTTCCCCTCCGCCCGCTTCCCTTTTTGACACACACACACACGCAAATTCCCCTTCACGGATACAGGCGCCCTGCGCAAGGCAACAACGCTGATAGCCGCACTCAGAGCCATGACCGAGACGGTGCTGCGACTTGGCCCTCAGGAGTACGCCCACCTCACTAATTTGAACACCAACACGACCGAGCTTATCCTCGGGCCACTGAATCGCCCCGTTGCGTCCCACGAGTCGGTGGCGCTGCCTCCCACGAAGTTTGTGGTGGTGCCGCCAACACAGTACTGCCTGGTCGCCAACCCACACCGCACCGCCATCGACCCGACCACCGGCATCGCACAGCCGGTGCGAGACGCATATGGGCAGGTGCAGGTGCGCTCTGGCGAGGAGGAGTATCGCTGGCACGTGCCGCCCTTTCCTCTCTATCCCGAGGAGGCGGTGGTGAAGATCGAGGATCTCAAAGTCCTCTCGGCGCGGGCTGCGCTGCAGATTCAGGTGCTCACCGCCTACAAAGTGCCGGCATGCAGCGCCAGCGACTCGACGCCGTCCCCGGCTCGCCGCGAAGCTGGTGAGCGCTACCTCTTCTGCGGCCCCGGCACCTATTATCCCCGCGTTGAGGAGCGCATCGAGGAGGAGGTGACGGCCTACACGGTGGAGCGTGGCTCGGCGCTGTGGTGCACGACAAGCGAGACTTTCACGGACAGCGTGACGGGCCTGAAGCACTACGCCGACGACAAGTACATGTACGTTGCTGAAGGGATGCACTTTTTGCAGCCCTTTGAGAGCCTTCAGCGCTTCGCGAAGGGCATCGTGCTTAGCACGGAGGAGGGGCTACATGTGCAGCCGACCAAGACCTATGCCGACCCCCGCACCCCGTTTCGCGAGAAGGGTATCACTCGGAAGGCAAACGAGCCATTCCTGGTCACGGGCGATCTGTGCCCCTGCTTTGTGCTGCACCCCTACGACCAGCTGCTGAAAACGGTAAAGCGCACGCACGTGTCGGCGTCGCAGTATGCCGTCATTCTCAACCCCGTCGGCGACGACGGTAAAGCGAGCGTTGGCGCGCGCAGGATCGTCACGGACGCGTTTTTTTTCCTCAAGCCAGGCGAGACGCTGGAAAAGGATCATCCGCGGTCAGCCTACCTGCTTTGCGAGCAGGAAGCAGTGCTTGTGACAGCGCTGGGCAGCTTCACCGACTCGTCGTGCACGCCGCCGGTGCAGCGCTACGACGGGGACCGGTGGCTAGTGCAGGGCCCCTGCTCCTTCATTCCGTCGGACCTCATGCGTGTCATTCCCAACGAAAAGACTGGCGCGGAGGTGCGGCGACCCTACCTGCTCAGTGAGGGGGACGGCCTGTACGTCCGGAACGGCGTCACTGGCGTGGTGCGGTGCATCCCAGGCCCGTGCAGCTACCTGCTGACCGCCGAGGAGGAGGTGTGGGAAAAGCCACTCCCCGCGCAGGTGGAGCGGCACCTGGCGCAGCTAGTCAGTCACGCGGCCTACATTGAGCTCGAGCGCGACAAAGAACGAAAGGTGCTGCAGGGGCAGACGGAACGGGCAGTGTCCTACCACATTCCCTATCGAAGCGTGACACAGCTTTACAACTACAAGACGCAGATGACGCGTATCGTCTTTGGACCTGATCGCGTACTCCTTGAACCGGACGAGGCCTTCACGGTGGTGTCGCTCTCCGGCTCCCCGTGGGACCCCGCGAAGCCAACGAAGTGTATGCCGAAGCATACAAACTACATCACCGCCCTGCACCTCTTCCTCGGCCCCTCCAACATGACAGACGTTGTGCACGTCGAGACGCGCGACCACGCGCAGCTCGCCCTGCAGCTCTGCTATGACTGGTACTTTGACGTCACTCCCGGCGACACGGAGACGGCCAAGGAGTGCTTCAGCGTGAACGACTTTGTGGGCGACGCGTGCTCTTACATTGCCAGCCGCATCCGTGCCGCCGTGGCCTCCATGCCGTTCGAGGAGTTTCACAAGAACAGCGCGCGGTGCCTGCGGCGTGCCGTGTTCGACGTCAATCCCGCCACCGGCCAGCCGAATGGCCTCCTCCGTTTTCCAGCAAACCACCTCGTCGTCACGTCGGTGGACACGCAGGAGATGGAGGTGCTCGATGAGCGCACGCGTCAGGGACTGCAGAAGTCCGTGAAAATGGCGATCGAAATCACCACCCATGCGCAGGAAGCCGAGGCGCAGCAGGTGGCCATGGCGCGTGAGCAGGAGGCGCGTGGGCGGCTTGAGCGACAGCGAATGCACGATAAAGTGGCCAATGAGGAGCAGCGGCGCGTGCTGCTTCACGCGGAGAGCAACGGGCTTGCCATTGTGAGCTCCGGCAAGTCCAAGGCCATGGCAGAGGCGCTGTCCTGCGCCTCACGCATCGAGAGCGAGGCCTCGGTTGAGGCGGCCACCATGCGGGCTGCCAAGGAGCTGCTGCTCTACAATACCATGAACGAGATGCAGAACAAGAAGCGGCTGCTGCTCGCCGAGCAGGAGGAGAAGGTGGCCGCGATGACGCTGGCCTACGAGAAGGAGCTGGAGGAGGTGCGGCACACGCTGATGGGCAGGGTGGTTGCAGCGCTGGGGCCGGAGACGATTGCGGAGATCGCCAGGGCCGCACCCGAGCTACAGGCGAAGCTGCTGGCGAGTCTCGGGCTGGAGGGCTACCTTGTGACGGATGGCAGCTCGCCCATCAACCTCTTCAAGGCAGCGAGCGGCCTTGTTGGGCACGTCTGAGACGGACGGCGACGAGGACGCTACGAGGGGGGGCGGCTGGTCGACTGCCGCACTCTTCTCGTCTTGCCACGCGTTTGCTCCCACCGACCTTGCTTGACTCCACGCTTCTCAGCTTTCCCCTTTTTCTTCCTTCAGGCGTCGACCGCCCTTCCTGCTGCTGCAAACAGTTTCTTTGGTGGTGTGTACGCATGACGGCGCATGATCGCTTCTTTATGGACACTTGCATTTCTCTTTTTTTTTTTTTGTGCTTCCCAGCCAACCAGCAGAGGAGGCAGCCAGCGAGTGCGTGTGGGTGATGGATGGAAAAAGGAGGGAGGGAGATAAGGGAGGGATGGGAATAGACTTCTCTTGCCCCACTCTTCTCTTTTCTCACCTTCCCTCCTTTCATCAGCACCCGGCAGCTCCTCTCCGCTGCGCACGCACGTACAGACACACAGTTTCAGGCATGTGGTACACCAGCTTTTCCTGTGCTCACCCGCTTTCGTACGCCCTTTTGCACCCCTCCTCATTTTCTTTCCTCTTCGCTACGTTCTGCAGTGCTCGATTAGCTGCTGGAGTGATGTTGAATCTCTGGCACCTGCCTGTGTCTGTCTGTCTCTCTCGCTCACGGAGTGTGCCTGCATCTTTCCGTCGCTGGAAGAACGAGGCGAGATCCATGCCCATTTGAAGAGTGTGCCGGGCGGCGCTGGGCGCCTTCATGTGACAAGGCGTGAAAGCTGAGCGAAACGACGGTGCGATGGCACTGCCCCTTCTCCCTAGTCTCAGCACATTGACACGCGCACAGATACCTTCGCAGGCACGCGCGCACGACCCGTCTGCGGAGAGCTCACACATGCACGTGGACAAACCGGTGAGGAAACAAAGTAGAAGGAGAGGGCGAGAGGACTGACAGGCAGCTGATCGAACTGCGCGAGCGAGAAGGGAGGAAAATACGCTCAGCGCACGATAAACCGTCCCCGAGATGGAAAATGGGCGACGATGCCCCGTCGGTGCGGACTTTGTCACCCGGCAGAGGGCACTCATCCCCACGTGAAGGAAAACGAGAAGCGCACAGGGAGGGGGAGAGAGCGAGAGAGAGAGAGGGCTGAACGTGCTGTTCCATCTGCTGCGCTGACACTCGCGCTCTCGTGTGACTCGATCAGGTAGCGGGCAGGCGAGCGCAGGGGCACGGCGTCGATCCTTACCTTATCTCTGCTCGACTCTTCTGTGCGCATTTCATCCGTTGTGTGACGCGGTCATGCTTTCCGTCGTCTGCTCTTCTCCGAGCTTCACCCTTGTGTCGTTCCCATCATCTCTCTCCCCAACGCTCTTTGATCTTACTAACGCACCACCACCATGCGTTTTCTTTTTCTGTACGGCCGCTTAGCTTGCCTTCGGCATCAGGGAGCGTAATCGTGAAAAGTGGAATAGCGAACAGGGAAGCCGACCGCGCGCGTTGGTGCCCTGGCCGTTGCGCAGACGCCGAGCGTGCGCGTGGGGCCTGTGATCGTAACTGGAGCAGCAAGGGCGTTTGCGCACGAACACGCATTACACCGACGACCTGTATTTTGCCTGTGGCCTTCCCTCCTTGCTCGCTGCCTCCCTTTCTCGTTCGTTTTGTTGCATCCCCGCTTTCCGGGGCGTCGTTTCTTCTTTTTCGATCTTGACTGGACAACGATGCTTCGCCCAACGTGCCCCGTTGCCAAGAACCTGACGTCGTTCGCGACGAAGGGCACGATGCGTGGCGGCATCCCTCGCATTTACTATACCTGGATGAAGCCTGGAAGTGCCACGCGCCGCCGCTTTGAGAAGATGCGCAACCCGTTCGTCAACCTCGAGACCGGCACCTCGCTCTACTTCCGCGACACCCGCGACTCTGCTGAGGCTGTAGCGCACGCCGCGGACAGCAAAGGGCTGAAGGGCATGGACAACGGCATTGACCTGTATAACGAGTACAAGATCGTGCCGGACCTCTACCCGGAGGGCTTTCAATGGAAGCACAAGCTGAATACGGAGTACAATCAGTGGCGCTCCAACACCTGGCTGACACCGGAGCTCATTCCGCAAGAACACCGCGGGCGGTTTCTTTGCAACTTCCAGCTCAACATCGTCGCATATGATATGCGGGTGGTGAAGTTTAGCCCGAAAGACCATCGTCAGTGGATTTACTGTGTCTTGTACGTGGGCACCGGCAAGGGCATCGCGGGCTTTGGACGCGCGGTGGCGCCGAGCACGCAGGAGGCCCGCAACGAGGCGATTCGCGAGGCTTTCTCGAACATCATTGCCGTGGACTTGGAGCAAGAGGGCCCCATGTACCCTGTCCGCATCAACGCCGATGGTGCGCGAGTGCTGCTCTACCCGGCACGGCGTATCATAGCGAACTTCCGCGTAGCAGACATCCTCTGTGCCTTTGGCTTCCAGAACGCTGGATGCAAGATTAACCTGAAGGCGTCCAACAACCCCAAGGCGCCGACGCACACCGTTGAAGGCGTTTTCGAGGCTGTGAAGGCTTTGCGTAGCGTCAGCGAGATTGCGGCGAGTCGCGGAAAGGTGCCGCACAGCCTCGTGTACAATATATACCCGTACCTCGAAGAGATGCGTCGTCGCAAGGGTATGATGGCGATGCACCCACCAGGCAAGGACGGCATCTTCATGCCGAACCGCGTCGTGGACAACCGCATGCCAGACCATCTCAAAAAAGGCTACTATGACGACGTCTACTGGAAGGACTTCTTCGCCGGCAGCAAGGAGCAGCTGAATGAGCCGAAGATGGGCCTGCGCGGTGATGAGCTGCGAGCGCAGCTGGAGGAGTCGCAGGGGCGTGCCGCGAAGCGGTCGAATCGACGCACTTTGGACGACGTTCTCCGGCGGCTGGGTAAGACGCCAAGGGATCTCGGCGCGCTGCAGGTGGTGAACCCGCGCCTCGATGCGAAGCTCCCAACGCACGTGAAGCGCAACTATCTTCTCCACTGAAGACAACTGAGACCGGAAGAAAAAAAAGGTCAAGTGAGATGGGCCGCGGTGAGGCTGGGTGGGAGAACCGCTGCGCGCGCTGCTGGGGTCACGCCGGCGCAGCGCGTTTTTCTTTTTGTTGTTCGGAAGAGCGATGTTGGACTGAATCTCCGGCAGGATGATGTTTGCCGCGGTGTGACGCTCTCCATACCAGGGAGCGGAGGCCTCGTTCACGAAGGGTGACCACAACCTCAACACGTAGACAGACACACAGACACACAAGAGAGATAGGAGGTGGTGCCGCCTCGACAGTGCGGCTCTTTTTTTTTTTGCCCTTGCCGTTGACGTTGCAGCATGTTGCTGTGAGGAGGGCGGACATCTCTCGCACGCCGTCTGCGATCCACCCGCGGCCGCCGCACTCTCGTGGGTGCGCCTCGAAAAAGAGGGAGAATGCCAAACATGGAATAGAGCTGTTGACATGCGTCCCTCTTTCTCGCATGTGCGCGGATCTGCGCTGTTGCCGTACTCGCGCCAGCACCCACGGACGACACGACACAAAGGGTGTATGTATGCGCGCCTGTGTGTCTCTATGCCGTCTATACTTCTTCCCTCCTTCCCCGAGTTTCTACGCTGTCGCCTCTCCGTTTTCGACCAACGCACACACGCGGCATCGAGGAACGAAGAAACAGAAAGCAGCAAGCATGCACCTGAGCGCAGGTTTGACCTGGCACTGACACGCACACATCACCGCCTCTACCCACCACATCACTCATCCATACACTCCCTCACCACTGCGCCCAAACAGACGGAGGGAGGAGGACACAAAATCACAAGAAGCAATCCTTTGTATTGTGACTGTCGACAGCACGACCTTTCCTGCGACCCGCACGGATGTCGTCAGCGCCGCGCAAGCTCACCACAGCTATGCGCGAGGATGACGACGGGGGCAATCGTGGGAACAGAACCTCCATGCAAGCCTGGAGCACCTCTAGCGTCAAGCACCAAAGCCTCGGCTCTGAGCTCTTGGATGACGAGGAGTTCAAGACGAAGACATTCCAGGACCTCGGCCTGTGCCAGGAGCTTTGCACGGCGTGCGCCGATGCTGGCTGGCAGCACCCGACTCGCATTCAGGCCTCCGCTATCACCGTCTTTGCCGAGGGCCGCGACCTCATTGGTGTGGCGCAGACTGGTAGCGGCAAAACCGGCGCCTATGCGCTGCCCCTGGTGAACTGGCTGCTGGCCCAGCGCAAGACGCCGTACCTCTCTGTCCTCGTCATGGTGCCCACGCGCGAGCTGGCGCAGCAGGTGACGGCCCAGTTTGTACTGCTAGGCCGCAGCGTCGGACTGCGTGTGGCGACGCTGGTGGGTGGCGCGGACATGGTCGAGCAGGCCTGTGAGCTGAGCAAGAGGCCGCATGTCGTCGTCGGAACCCCTGGCCGTGTAAAAGACCACCTCAGCAACACGAAGGGCTTCAAGCTCGTCAAGCTGCACGCCTTGGTGCTGGATGAGGCGGACAAGATGCTCGATATGGACTACGAGAAAGAGATTGACGCCATTCTGGAGCAGCTGCCGCAGAACCGCCGCACCATGCTTTTTTCTGCTACGCTGAGCACCAAGATTGACCGTCTGCAGAAGGCATCGCTGCGGGACCCGGTGCTGCTGCAGGTGCACCGCAAGAACACCACCGTGGACACACTCAAGCAGTACTACATCTTTGCCCCGTTTGCGCAGATGCTCTCCTACCTGCACCTCTTCCTAACGAAGGAGACGGGCAACCACATCCTCATTTTCTGTCGAAGCGCGGCTTTGGTGCACAAGATCACGCTGACGCTCCGCATCTTGGGCCACCGCGCGTTGCCTCTGATGGGTCGCATGGACCAAAGCAACCGCAACATCGCGCTCACCAAGTTCAAGGAAGGAAAGGTGAGGATGCTCATTTGCACCGATGTCGCGCAGCGTGGTCTGGACATACCGCACACGGACGTCGTCGTGAATTTCTCGCTGCCTGACCACGTCGAGGACTATATCCACCGCGTGGGCCGCACAGCTCGCGCTGGGGCTGAGGGCAAGGCCGTGAATCTCATTAGTCAGTACGACATTGTACTGCTGCAAAAGATCGAGCAGCAAACAGGCGTCAAGTGCGTCGAGTACCCCTTCCTTCCGGAGAGCGAGGTGCAGCTGGTGCTCCAGCGTGTTGAGGATGCAGAGCAGGAGGCCATCCGCGAAATCCGCGAGGATGCCGAGGAGAGGAGCTTGGAGAAGGAGTCGCGGCAGCTGACGACGGCGCGGAAAGGCAAGCGAGACCGCGGCGACGCCGACATGGGCTACGACGATGCCAAACACGGTACGAGCGACTTCGCAACGCTGCGCATGCGCCGCGAACACGAGTCTATCTTCGAGATGACCAAAAAGGAACAGCACAAGTCTCTGTGGGCGAAGCGGCGGGAGGCAAAGCAGCAAGCGAAATCGCGATAGCCGCCACCAAGGAAGTGAGCCGATCGAGGGCGTTGCACGTGTCTGTGTCGTCCGCGCCTGGCAGCGCACGGAAAAAAGTCTCGCTTCTCCTCGCTGGCCGCGCTGCGCTCTTCTTTTCGCTCATCAGCGCGATCTCTCATCGCTGGCACGTGCCGAAATAGAACGAGGGCGAGTGCGCGTTGCGTGCCGCCTGCCTTTCTGCTCCCAATCTCGCTGAAACGACCGCCTCCCCGGCTGCTGCTGCTGCTGCCACCATGGGAGCTTTTCTTTTCTTGCTTCTCTCTCGCTGCCAGCACGATAGCATTGGATAAGAGAAAGAGAGAGAAAGGGAGGCGTGACGTCGGCGTGTCGTAGTCCGGTGCGTGCATGGGCTGCTGCGACTGGTGAGGGAGGAGACGGCGACTGTGCGTACCAGATGCCTAAAACGAGTGAAACCAAAGTGCACATCGCTTTTCTCTTGACTCTTCTCTTAAAGCTCTGCCGTGCCGCTGTTGTGGTGGCTCAGTCGACGCGTCATCGTACCAGAGCGGTTGGGAGCAGCCAAGACGGGCAGAGCATGCGGGGGAGCAACGCCAAAAGCAAAGCAGATGGACGAGTACCACAGGCAAGCCAACCCGTTGCACGGGGACGCACCCGCACATCAGCACGCATGCGCAAACGGACTTGGTGTGACACCGTGCAGACTTGACTGGGTCTCGGCGGGACTCTGCGCTGCTCACTGGCGAAGTGTACACACTGCCGCTTTACCTTTGCACACCCGTCGCTTGCCGTGCGCATTCCTCAGGGCACCGCCCTCGGTTGTCCATGATGTCTGCGCGTGTGACCTCAACTTCGCCCACCCGTACTGAGAAAACACGTTGGGGGTGGAGTGGGGGCAGTGGGCGAGAGATCAGATGTTATTACCAGATCTTGCCCACCACATCAATGCACATCCATGCTTGCCGTCGGAGTTGCTCGCAGTAGCCGGCTTCGTTCTCCTTGCGGCCTCTCTATCTTTTCCCATGTCTATCTTCCCCGCTTGCCTCTCATCCATTCTCGTCTCTTCCGTAAAAGTGGGAACAGATCAGAAGCGCTGCAACGCACGAACGCTGACCTGCACACGAACTGGTTTGGTTTCGGCCTTCTCCAGGAGACACCACTGCTGCTCGCAAAGTGGTCACCGACGCTCTTTTTTCTTCGCGCTCATGTCGGCGAGGGCACCTACGTCGTTGTGGTTAGGGGACCACAACGACAAGGCTGCAGTGGCTGCTGCGGAGCAGTCCACAAAGAAGCGCCGCCGTCTTCGCCACCACCGATGCAAGGCCGCACGGGAAGCTGCCTCAAAAACTGCCGATGGACCGTACGACGAGCTTGCTGAGACGGTGGAGAATAACGATGAAGTGAAGTCAGTAGAGGAGACGCCGGAGGCGGCGTCTAACGTGGCGTCCACGAAACGTTCGGAGAAGCGACGGCGTGAGGACGACAGCGACGACGACGAAGAGGCGGACGCAGATGCGACGGCATCGAGCGCGCGTCCGTGTAACCCCCAAAAGCGCGGCGCGGCGGAGGGAGGGAAGACGTCATCCCCCTCCGCCTCCGCGTCCCCTGCTGCGTCGTCGTCGCCGAACGGCCCCACAGCGGTAAGCATGACGCAGCGCAGCAAGGAGCTGGCCAAGTCCATCCCTGCCGTCACGGACTACAAGTCACTGCAGTTGAACCCCCACATAGTGTCTGCTCTGGAGCAGGAGTTCAAGTTCAAGGAGCTGACGCCGATTCAGTCTCGCTGCATTCCTGCTGCGCTGCAGGGACGCGATCTCCTCGCCGAGGCGAAGACCGGCGCCGGTAAGACGCTGGCGTTTTTGATTCCAATTGTCGAGATCGTCTGCCGCTCTGGCTTCCGCCCCAGCAACGGCACGGCAGCCATCATCATCGGGCCCACCCGTGAGCTCTGCTTGCAGATCGAGGGTGTGCTGCTGAAGCTGCTGAAGCACTTCAACGGCTCCTTGACGTTCTTGTGCTGCATTGGTGGCCAGAGCCGCAACCAAGAGGGCTTCAAGCTCGCCAACGGCGTCATGATCGTGGTCGCCTCCCCTGGCCGCCTGCTAGACCATTTGAAGTTGACGACGGACTGGCACACAAAGAACCTACTGCTGCTCGCCGTTGACGAGGCAGATCGCGTGCTCGACAACGGCTTTGAGGAGGACATGCGCGAGATCGTGGCCCTGCTGCCCAAGAACCGCCAGACGTTCTTGTTTTCTGCCACGCAGACGACGCGTGTCGAGCAGCTCGCGCGCATCTCGTTTCACAAGACGCCGATCTTCATCTCCATGAAGAGCAAGAAGGACAAGGCCACCGTGGACACGTTGGAGCAGGGCTACGTCGTGTGCGCCAGCGAGCAGCGTCTGCTCGTGCTCTACCACTTTGTGAAAAAGAACCTGAAGAAGAAGGTCATCGTCTTCTTCAGCAGCCGCAACAGCGTCAGCTTCCACTGCGAGCTCTTCAACTACATCGACGTTCCCTGCATCGCTTTCCACGGCAAGCAAAAGCAGCACCAGCGCTCCGCGACGTACATGCAGTTTTGCAACGCACCGAGTGGCGTGCTCTTCACGACCGATGTCGCGGCACGCGGTCTCGACATTCCCGAGGTGGACTGGATTGTGCAATTCGACCCCCCGGATGATCCGGTGAAGTACGTCCACCGTGTCGGGCGAACCGCGCGCGCTGGGCGCTGTGGTAACGCGCTCATGTTTCTGCTTCCTCAGGAGGAACTGTTCCTCAAGTACCTCTACGATGATGCCAAGGTGAAGGTGAACGAGTACACCTTTGATTTGACAAGGCTAAAAGGGAACGTGCAGGGGCAGCTGGAGCAGCTGGTGAGCTCCAACTACTACCTGCGCACTTCGGCGCGGCAGGCATACGAGGGCTACTTGCTGAGCTACAGTAGCTGCCAGCTGAAAAACGTGTTCAACATCCAAAACCTCGACCTCGCTGCGGTGGCGCGCGGGTTTGCACTGAGTGAGCCGCCGCCGATCAAGATGGACCTCTCCCAGTCTGCTGCACACATGAACAAGAAGTCTCGACACGAGTTTAGCGCCATGCGCCACACCAAGGACGCTAAGCGACGCGACGTGAACGCGAAGTCGATGAACAAGCGGCATCAGAACATCAGTGGGGAGTGGTGAGCTGGGTGGGAGGGGGTTGATGGTGGTGAGGGCGGCAGCGCGTACTCTCTCTCTTGCGCTCTCATTGGGTGATATTTCTTTTGTCGGGTGCTCTTTGGGCCTTTGCACACACACACACACACACACACACACACACACACGGTGCGACGACCTCCCAGTGTGGTTGCTCTGTACGCGACCTTTTCCTCCTCTTGCAGCCGCATCCAGGGTGCACCCGCGACATCGCACGCGAGGAGACGACGCTCGCGAGAGAGGGAGAGCGAGGATTAGTACAGAAGAACCGAGCATTTGCTTTGAACACGTTTAACACGCGCACACAAAACTGCATCGTCGCACGCACGCGCGCGAGTGAGGCGCTCATGAAGGTGCACTACACAACTAAAGAGGAAAAGAGAGTCGTGAAACAGGGAGAGGAGGAAATTGAGACTTCTTCTACTGCGCAGCTGCAGCATTGTTGTCGGCTTGCGCGCAGGGCGAGGTGAGGGGGAAAGGCTCATCCACCATACTTCTCCCGGTCCCCATCCGATGTTGATGCGCGTTTCTGTCGGCTCGTCCTTCTCCCCTCGTCTGCCCTCGCTTTCTTCGTCAAGCGCTAGCAGGCCCACGAAGAGTCGTGAGCACATGCTCTGACATGGAATAGAAACGTGCACGGCAGTGACTGACATCACCTCGCGCAGAGAGGCCTGTGCGGACGCGCACCATTGCTGTTTTGTGTTTGCCCCCTCGATGAGGAAAACAACGACAAGCGCAGCACACGCACACCGGCACGCACAAAACGAAACAAAAAACTCGGCGTGAAGCAGAGCGGGTGGGGGGAGGAGGACAGCATCCCTTTACGCATCTTGTGCGCCTGTCCTTCCTTTCCACTTCTACACTTCTCTCCCTCTTGTCGCTCTCCCCACGTCTCATCACGATTGTGGGCGTGTGTGCGTGTGTGTGTTGCCGCTCTCTTCTCTCCACCTCCTCCCTTTTCTTTCTTTCAATACGCTCTTGGTGAGTCGGTGGTGGGCAGCGTACAAGCGAAGGCCGCCAACGCGGAAAAACACATAAAAAAGCGCACCCGCCCCACAGAGAGCGATCTTGTAACGGGCACAAGTGTGAGACGGAGACACAAGAAGGCACACCGCTTTATATATATATACAAGGGAGCGAGGTGGTGTTGCTCGTCCCCCTCGCACCACAGCGGCCCTTCCCACCGCCCCATTCAAGGCACACCCATAAACACATAGAGGCACAGTCTCACAGACTTCACATAGATACGAAGGGCGGGGAAGAGACGCCGTTGGCGGTTGCAAGCGCACGCGCTTGTCTGTGCTCGCGCTCGTGCAGTGGTGGTGTCTACATGCCCTCAAGTATTGCGCTTTACCGATAGGCTGTCTCCTTACCTAGCGGGCACCTGCACGACACACACCCGCACCGCAGACAAACCTCTTTCGATTCAGCGTTGTCCTCCGTATCCTTACCGTGACACGAACTCCCAACAGCGCGTACGGACAGTAGAGGGGCCGCGCTAGCTGCTTCGTCGAGGTTGTCTCGCGCCTACAGTGTGGTCTAGAGTCCGTCGGGTCTTCTTGTTCCCGCTTTTCGCTCTCCCTGGTTGCCCTTCCCCACTCTCACTGGGCCTCCGCACCCCCTTTCCTCGTTCGCTGATCAGAAGGTGTGGCGACAGGCCTACTGTTGCACCGTCACCTTCGCCTCCTGTCATCCCCTCGAACCCCAACACCGCTTTTCCCCTCACCCGCACTACTTCACGCTCTCTCCGTCGTCTTCGCTGCACCAAAGGCCAGCATGAGATGCAAACGGAGGACGCCGCGCAGAGTCCGCCACGCAAGAAGCGAGGGGTCGCCGTAGCGGGACCGGCGGACCGGGACAAGATGACTGCTGCACCGGTGGTCAGCGTGCCGCCGTTGCCCTCATCTTTAATGCCTGTGCCTTCCAGCTCGCACGAACCCCATACGGAAAGAAAGCCACAACCAGGCTCGAAGCGAGGCCGCGCCGGCAAGAGGCAGAGCTGTGTGGACAGTGGCCGTCCGAGAGGCAGCCACCGCCACACCGAGATAACATTAGACGGCACCGCTGCACCGGCCTCCCCCACGTTCTACAGGCCGACTGACACGAATCGGACGCTGATATACGACGCTGAGTCGCCGCTTCTTCTCCGTTCACCTCGCCGCAGCTTGCAGGACGCGGCGGCGTCTCCTCCGCCTCTTGTGGGATCGATAGCGACACCCGCCCGCCGCAACGCTGTTGTGCTTACCTCGACCCCACTGTTAATACGAGAGGAGCGGAAGAGGGTCGCCGAGGATGACGCTGCGACTCATGGCCCATTAGCGTTGCTCCGCACGCCACTGCGGCTAGTTCGAACCGCGCGAGGGCTGTTGTCACCGGGCAGTGCGACCCTTCGACGGCGCCTCCCTCACCTCCGGCAGTCTGCCACGGGTGCAACCGGGGCAGAGCGAGGGCTGCAGCGGCAGCAGCCGACCGCCGCCAGCAGCGCTTCCCCTCCGCCCCCATCGCCGTGGGGACGACTGAGCACCATCGTGCCTGCCACTGATTCTCTGCCCTCCTGCGCGGAAGAGGAGGGCGGCAGCGACAGTGCATCGACGAGGGCAGTGTCGAGGCGCAGAGGTTCCGCGCTATCCTCCGAGCCGCTTCCCGATGCGACCGCGCTTTCTTCCATTCCGGCCAGCCAACGAACCTCGGTGCCCGCGTCTGATATGTGGCGGCGCAGCGGCCGTGGCGCGGAGCTGCCTGAACTTCTCCGTCCCACCATGCAGCCAGAGTCGGTCGTGCTCTCCGACAGTGATGACGATGATGTCACCGCGCCGCTGTCTCGTCGATCCTCTCCGATCGTCACGGCGGTGGACGAGGTACGCGGAGGCTCAAGGTTTCAGCGACGTCGCCGCGTGGATGAGGATCCGAGTGGGGCGGGAGGGGTCGGTGGCACTGCGGCTCTTCGCGGGCCATGCGATGTGCGGTTTGCACAGGTATCCTCACTGAGCGAGTCTCTGGCGGATATCGTGTCTTCCTCGCGCAGCACCGCCCACTCGAGCCTGACGTCCATCGCCGCAGCTGCTGCCTCGAGCGCCGTGGCACAGAACCGGATCTCTTCAGTTGGACATGGAAGCGCAGGAGACGCGGGGGAGGCGTGCATACCGCGGCGCAGTGCCACCGTGATGGACCCCAACTTCTCCTCCATTCTGCCAGATGAGGAGGAGTTAGCGATACGGCGTCGGCTCCAGCGCGGCCGAAACCGTCAAGCGCCGCACAGTCGAAGTAATAGCGACATCCGCGGGGCCGGTGTGGCAGCGCTGAAGCAGGAGCGACAGCACCCAGTAGGGGCTCGTGTGGGTGCCGGTAATGTCATGGAGCTATTCGTCATTCGCGCCACACAACCTGCACCCCTGGATTGGCAGCAGCCACTGCAGCCGGAGGTGAGGCGCCGCACATCATCACGCTGCGCATCTGGTGTTTCTGTCTCGGCCGCTGGCGGAATGGCTGCAACCGCTTCCGTGCACCAAAGCATTGCCTCGCGCGCGCATGCCGCAGATGTGTGGCCGCCGCAATCGCAGCGGCGATCCGCGTCGTCCACGTTACTCTCGCCGCCGTGGCTCACCGTGGCGTATGTGTCTCGACTCACTGTTGCCCTTCTGTCGGCGCTGGTGTGCGTGTGGTGTGTGGCGGCGGTGGCGTCGCCTCTCATGGCGTTGCAGCCTCGCTACGCTCTCTTAGTGGTGGCACGCGCGGACTCGGTCGCCGCTGAGGCGCAGTTTGTGCAAACGCACGCGAACTCAGTCGCAGAGTTGCAGGCCCTGTACAAAATCGCACCCACCTCACTTGGCGCGGACGCGGTGGTGCGGCTGCACCATCGAACACTCAGTGAGGGAGTGGAGCGGCTGGAGAGGGCGACGCAGCACCTGGTGCCGGATGACAACGCACCTCCGTGGCGGCGCCTGTTCTACTTACGAGCGATGATCCGAGCTTATCTTGCCTTGTCGCGGAACTGCGAGCTGTACGCGCGTAGTCGCGACGCCAGTCACTGGCGACGCTACGTTGTGTACCCCCTCGCGGACATGAAGCTCTACGGTGTGCGACGATTCGGCAGCATTGCAAGTGGATCCTCTATCACCACCAGCGCTGCGGTTGCGTGGCGGGACCGCGTCTGGACCACTGTGGCGTGCAGTGCCCAGTCTGAGGTGCTTGCGTGCCCCTCTGTGCTCTACGTTGAGGAGGCTATGGCGCGCGACGCCGCGCAGTTTGTGTACACGGACGTCAACGAGGCCCACGAGTCGCCGCATCGGAAGCGCAAACTGCAAGACTGGCGAGTGCGTCTGCACCGCGACTGGACGAGCGAGGTGTACCTGGAGACGTTGCTACGCTACATTCGGAGTGGCGTACAGGGGTTGACACGGAACTACAACAGATAAGGCGAAAGGGAAGGGGGAACGCGCAGGATGTGTCCGCTGCGCAGCTGCGGCATCCCGGGACAGAGAAGCAGCGCGTCCACCCTTTTTCAAGCAGAGGGGCGGGCCATCCTGCTGTGACCATGCCTGCCTGTCTGTCTGCGTGCGTTTGTGTGTATATTGAGTTTTTCTGGTGTTGGACGACACCGGACTGAACCCGAGGAGGAGCGAAAAAAATGCCAGCATGGGGCCGCGCCATGCTTTAGTAACGAGAAGACACGGTGTTGTGCGCAGCCACGCGTGGTACACTGAGGTGGTGGTAATCTCCGTCGCCAGTCATGCGCTGCGGCTGCTCTGTACCCTCGCGCGCGCGGAAGTGAGGGGTCTTCCCCCTTTCTTCTCTCTCCCTCTTCTCTCGTACACGCGCACGATGGGGGCACACACGTGCACAGCGGCGACTCGTTCTCTCCCCAGCTAGAACGGGACATCGCCCACATCGCCATTTTCTTTCCTCGCTCCCTCCCTTCCCTTGAACCCCACTCCCTACCATCACCGCCGCTACCAGCTACCACGGCTCCCTTCTTTGACGCCGGGTGGTGATGCCTCTGTTGGGTATCGGTGTTACGCAGCTGGCAAAGCACACGAGACGCTCGAGGGCAGAAGCGAATGTGAACACACAAAAAATGCCCCCCCCCCCCCAAAGGATCTCTTTCCCCATCAACTTTCCCAAGTGTACACGCCTCTCTCCCGCAATACACGTCCGCGTGCTGAAGCAGGCGCCCTTTCTATTTTTCGATGTCACTGTTGCAACGAGCAATGACGCATAAACATATACAGAGTGCCTGCTGAGGGAGTACACAGCTAGACCGATACACACACACACACACACATCCACTAAATTTCTCTATCGAACAGGTCACGCAAAGGCATTTGTGAGCGCTGACCGTTTTTCTTCCTATTCTTGCCGTTCTTCTCATCGCTCCCACCTGCACGACGATCACCTCCACCCTCTCCCTCACCTTTTCGTTGCCTGATTGCCTTTCATTTATGCGATTGTTCGCGAACTCGATTCTCTGCTTTGTTTTATGCTTCCTTGTTCTGCGTCGCCTCTCCCTCTGTATTTCTTGGGGCTCCTCGTTGAGTGCGTGCCGCTTGCCCTCCTCATCTTGCTCGCGTGTGCTTTCGCTCTTTTACGCTTTCCCTTTTTCGGCTTGGCTTGCCGCCGTCTTGACCCCGCCACCCTCTCTGCGTGTCTGTGGATGTGTTTAGGTCTTCGTTTTTATGGTTGTGCACTGCTCGTGCTGCCGTTCTTGTCGAGTGTTTCATGCACGCTGCGTGGGCGATGGATGTCTCCCAGTTCTCCCTCTCTCACGCTTGTCGACGAACTTTTTTTTGGGATGTGCCTGTGTTCTTTCCTCTCCGTGCTCGTCGTTCACTGTCGGCTTCGAAGGCTCATGCGCGCGTACGCATAATCACGCACGCACACATGCACATACACCGTTGTATTGGCCGTTACGGGCTAGAGAGGGTGGGAGGGGGAAGCGTACCCATAGCCCCGACTCACGAAAGACTTCGACAGACGGCTGACGTCTGCGCTTTTTGTGACACGGTGCCGATTTTCAACCGCTTTGGTTTTTCTCTCTTAGGAACATATCTGTCGAAGGCTGCCATGTGCCTTTTTGCTGTGTGTGCCTGTACATGAGGTCCCGGGCAATGCCCCTTTTCCGGAGATGTACCAAGTAGTGTAGTCGCAGTTGGGCCGTTCTTTCTTTCCACGATACCCTCCCTCATCTTTCCTCATCCATGCATGTGTCTCTTGTAGTTCCACCACTTTACTTGATCACACAAGTGTCGTCGCCTTCCCCCCTCATGAGAGGGGCCGCATCGGCGTGCGTGGTGTCAGGACTCCAGTGCTCCCACTCGGTGTGAAAGTCAGGCAGCCCCTCTCACTGCCAGCGCCGAGCCAATTCAGGTGGTGGCACCGCCAAGCACCTACAGCGTCGTGAGGTCAGTGTGGCGAATCGCTAGTGATATCGGCGTTCATGTCCTGGATGGGGTGGCGTCGGAGTGGCCTGCGACAGCGCACACGTCTGTACCGCGCATATGATAGGCAAAGTGTTAAAGCGACTCGGGCCTCTCTCACCCGGTCATCACTGCGTAGGGACGGGTGGCCCTGCCCCCCCCCCCCCCCCCGGGGGCCCCCACAG
>NC_018263.1:728450-732773 GCF_000227135.1 Leishmania donovani | reverse complement strand
GCCCCCTTCCCCCGTTCTTAACTCCGAAGGGAGGGGGGGCCCTCCCCCCCCCCCCCCACGGGATGCACCACCTGGCGACTGTCATGATGGGTGCGGCTGTGTGACCACCTGCAAATGCCTCCCCTTCCAACTTGCCCTACTTCGTCCTCTTCTGCTCTTTTCTTGCATCCCTTTTTTGTTGCGGGGGGGCAGTCGTTCGGTTTCTAAAGACCCCTGCCTTCCTGGCAAAAAAAAAAAAACAATATCTATATAGCGCGCGCTTGCACACACAGGCAGCCGCTGCCTCCGCACGCGCTTTTGCACGCAACCCTTCTGCATACACGCCCCATATACGGGCGAACACTCCACCAACACAGCCGCTCGTCGTCTTCGCGTGCTGCATCACTAGCCTCCGTGTATATGTGTTCATACCTGTGGCGTTTCTTTGACAAAGGAATCGCAAGGGAAAGTAACCGTAAAGCTTCTCTGCAAACGGGGGAGGGACAAACCGGCGAACCACAGACGACGCCGACTTGCTCGCTCGCTTCATAATCGTCGTTCCGTACTTTCTCGCCTCCCTCCCTCCCCCTGCCTATCTCCCTCCCTCTGTCTGTCGCTGCCTGCACGACCGTATTCGTGCTTCTGTGCTCAACTAAAGAAAAGAGGCCAAATGAAATAACGCGCAAATCGCAAAGAATAGTGAATCGAGTCTATGCGTTGGTGTACTGTGCTGACCCTCCCCTCACCTCCCTCTACATGCACACACACACACACACACACACACTTCTCTTCTTTTTTCTTGTTTCGTTCCTGCTTTTTTGATCTTCCGGCTTCTTTTCCAACGCCATCTCCGTCTCTTCCCCACATCGGTTGAGCTAACGTGGATTGTTCGGTGGCGCGACGTCTGCAACATCAGATACCATCGTGGCTACTAACAGCAGACGTAACGGTACGGTTTTCCTTGCCTTTTCTGGCTGCCCTCTCTCTTGGCGCCTCTGGGTCGTTCTTCAGCTCCCCTCGCTTCTTTTGTCTGTTTGCCGTTGTTCGCATGCGCTCTTTGCTTCGTAGACTTCGCATTTTTACCTTGTAACGTCTTCCCCCTCCCCTCCCCTCACCACAGCACTGTCTTTCTCTCTGTCCCTCTCTAGGTTGTTGTTGTGCACTTGCTTGTGTGTCTGCTTTTGCCCCCTGTGCCGTTGTTTGCTTTTCACTCGTAACTCTCTCTCTCTGTCTGGACTTTGTGCGGTGTACACGTGCGTGCATCTCCTCACGTTAGATGTGCAACAGTCGTAATCACTGATAATAGAACCACGAGCGTATCTCGTTTCCACGTGCACACCGGCCCAAAGAGGGGAGGGCGACAACTGCGCCGGGAGAGGAGCCGTATAGAAGACGGTTGTGCTAGTCTGAGAAAGACCGTAAAGCGACCTGAAGGGGCTTCCTCAACGAGAAGAAAAAAGAATGGCAGGCGACTTCTCCATGTCGTGTAGCACGGATGAAAGCGCCTTTATGCCAGAGATCCGTGTCGTGGTGCTGGGGGACGCGAAGGTCGGCAAGACCTCGTTGCTGCGGCAGTACCTACACCACGAAAAGCCTTCCCGGTCGACCGGTTATGAGTCGACGCTGCTAGATTCTTACACCCACGTCGACTACTGTGGTACGCAGCCGTATCGACTGATCTTCACAGATTGCAGCAGCGCCCCATCCTTTCACGAGCATCGCGCTGCATATCTGGCCAAGTGCGACGTCGTCATTCTTGTCTACTCGGCGCGCCATCGCAAGACGCTGCTGAATTTGCGCCACTGGATGGAGGAGGTGTTGGAGGCACGCGGCTTGACGGGGCCGGCGCGGTGTGCCTCCACCACCGGCGACTTCGGCGAGGTACCCATCTTCGTTGTAGGGACACACTACAGGGAAAAGGACTCATCGGAGGCGACGAACCCGACAAGCACGGACGAGGCGGAGAGCATAACGAAGGAGTGCCTCCAATCTGCCGGCTATTTCATCAACGAGAACGACGCCGACACCGAGGAGGCGCTCCGCTCGAATTCGGTGCGGTCACAGAAAGCGCAACAACGACGTCAGCAGCGACAGGGGCCAAAGGAGAGACGCTCTCCTCGCGCTTTCCACGACTTCTTACACAAACTCTTCCACAGCAACGCGGACGGCGAGGGCAGAGACGCAGCAACCCTGAAGAAGGCAACATCAGACGAGGTGACGGCTTGCCAGCAGCACCAGCCAGCATCTCCCGTCAGCAACAACGGCTGCCTTTCGCCAGCGTCATCGACTCCGATGCTGCCGCAGGTCAAATCCGGCATCGCCAACGACAAAACCAAGTCGAGCAACGCCACATCAGCGCTGCGTATCCCTCCCGGCGCGTCGACGCGCTTGCCGCTCTTTCAGCTCTCCAACACAGATGGCAAAGCAGTAGACATGGCGATGCGCGCTGCTCTCACACTGCACCTTTGGCTTCAGCGACATGAGGGCGACAGTGTGGCGCTATCTGCGGCGCATACTCCACACAGCAGCTCCGCGACTGCCTCTAAGCCCGAAGACGCTGCTGCGCAAAGTGCCCCGCCGCACGAAAGCAGCAAGAGTGCGGACGATGGCGCCGGCGCCGCCATTGAGAGCACTGCCGAGCCGTTGACGGTGCCGCCTGCGACTCTGCACGCACACGCCATCTCGAGCGCCTCGCATATGTCCTACGTTAGCGAGCGCTCTGTTGCGTCCTTCATACCGCCCATGCTTGCCTTGTACAACGTCGGTGTCAGTGGCTCCGTCTGTGGCGAGTCAACGGAGACCCCGACGCTCAGGCACAGTCGAGGCGTTTCCTATGTGATGCAGACGGCCGGCAGCTCGCCTTCGGCAGCGCAGCAGCCACCGCAGGCTAACAGCATCACAGAGCCATCACGTGAGTCCGCCTTCTCCTGCTGTGGTAACGGCAGCAGCGAAGTCACTATGGGTGCAAGCAATGAGGGGAAGGCGACTGACCAGAGGGCCTTAGGTGAAGTCTGTAGTCAAGCCCTTGAGCGCCGCGGCAAGAGGACAGAGGACAGGGCACCGTCGTATTCATCCAACGTCAACTCGGTATGCAAAGAAGGAAAGAAAGATGATGCAGCGCACCCGGGTCATCTGCAGGAGTCGATGCCGAAAACGGCCGCGCTAGTGTCCTCATCTGAGCTAGGTGGCACCGCGGCGTCCGGCGCATCGATAAAGGCCGGGGAGCTCATGAAGGGGAAGACGCACAGCTGCCTTTCTCTACCAGACACAATCTCGGCAGCAGCGCCTGACACGGACTCTAGGGAGGCCAACGGCGTGGCTGGTAAGGTGGGTGGCAAGTTCTCGACCATTTCCGGCCCCATGATGCCAGACGGTGCGTTGCCCTTATCAACGGCCCCCAGCTCCGCTACGAGTCTGCGCGCAGACGCTGTCACAGGCGATGGTATCGTTGCCGTTTCGCAGCAGCCGACGTTGCGAGTGAGGAAAGAGATGGACGTTGGAAAGGAAGGTGATGGCGTCGGCACAGGCTGTTGCGGCGACCGACCGACAAGGAAGTCTGAACCTGTAACCAAGTTGCCCCTGGAGTGCGAGCCCGATAGCGACCCCAACTCGTTTCCCATGTTGCGACGGAGTAGAGAAAATGGCAGTGCTGGGGTCTCGGCAGTGCGCGCGGCGTCTGCGGAGCCGCTGGCTTCGTCAGTGCACACAACCAACAACCGCAACAACGCCCCGTTCGCTGCGAAGCTGTCTCCGAGGGACGAGTGCGTGTCTTCAAGGTCTCCATATTCGACTCCGAACACAGGCATAGGAGCAGTCAAGAATGAGGCAGCCGGCAACAAGTCGGCGCAAGAGCGAGAGCCCGTCGCGCTGCCTCGGCAACCGCGGTCCAGTTCGGCGGCGCGCGAGCCGAAGGTATCCCAGTCAGAGCCCAGCCGACCGCAGAAAGGCCGCCAGACGAAGTCGAAAGGCAAAAGGGACCCCAAGCACCAGAGAAGGTCTGCCACTTCGACCCGCATCCTCATCGGGCGGCAGCAGAAGCAAAAAACAACTCAGTGCATCGCGGGCGGTTGCGCTGGCATGTAAGTCGCGATCTTTCCCCGCCCCCTTCCTCCTAAAAAAAAACTGAAAATGACTGTTGTGCGTCTCCTCTCGACCGTGGCGACTCACACCGCTTCAGGGGACACCATTCACGTTGCTGAAGCGAATGATAGACTGCCATTGCCGACCTACTTGGACACAGCAACGCCTAAACAACCAAAGAAATGATGAACATCTGCAGACTTCAGCAAGGCCGCGTGCTCTCTGCATCTTTGTCCCCCCCCTCCCCCCACCACACACACACAC
>NC_018263.1:638731-728351 GCF_000227135.1 Leishmania donovani | reverse complement strand
CCAACCCCCCCCCCCCGGGGCGTTGCACTTTGACCTTCTCTCTCTCTGTGCGTGTATACGTGTCGGCGTTTCGGGGAGTTTCTGACGGTTTTTGGCAAGCTGGTGGATGGCCGTGAGTCGTTGCTTCTCCCTCAATATATACATGCGTATATGTATATATATATATATATTCATGCCTACGCTTGCTTCTCTCTCTGAGTGTGTGTGTGCGTGTGTGTGTTTGGCACGCGCCCTGTTACAGTAGCGCATGTGGGCGAACGCGAACTTGCTTTTTCTCCCTTTTTGCGCTGAATCGAGCAACACAAAAGTGAAAGCGAACGCCGCGTAGGAGGCGGAAACTAAAAGCCTCGGGGGACGGAAGGGGTGAGGGAAAATGGTAAGCAGCACCTTCGCACGCATGCATTCGTGGCTTTTTTCTTTCGTTTTCTTACTTTTGTTCCCTGACGGGGCTTCACCGGGTCGAAGTTGTGGATGTGCTAACCACTTCCTCCCCCTTCCCTCATATTGCTTGCCTCTCTGCTCTTCGTTGGAGTACATACGCGCGTCTTTCTTTCTCCCTCCTCCACTGCCATCTTTACGATTTTGCAGTGTCTATCGGTAGGTGAGGTGCTACCCCCGCTTTTCCCTCTCTTACCTCTCCGTGCCAGTTTCTGGTGTTCTACAGTCGCCCGACCTTCGTCATGCGTGCTACCTCCTCCTCGCTGTCATTACATGTGAGTTTGTGGTGCGCTTTCGTCATCTTTTTCAATGATGCTCTTCCACACCCGTTCCGTCTTCTCGCTGCGCTTTTTTTTCTGCTGCTGACTTCTGCGTATTTTCTCTCACCGCCCTCCCGTGATGTCATTCTACTACTTTTGGCTGCCTTGCCACCTCCATCTCTCTTGGGTTTAATTCGCCTTTTTCACTCTTCTAAAGACGAAAAGCGCTATCATCTGTGCCCTCTTCCTTGCACTGGCACCTTTTTTGTGGTTGTTCTCTTTTCGTTCCGTGCTGTGATTTCTCGCGTGCGTGCCGGGCTCTCCATTTCTTCTGTTTTGGTGGACATCAGTCCCTCTGCCCTTCTCCTCCTCTTCCTCTTGGATGGGCAGGGCCATCTGTCTCCTGAATCTCTCAGAAAATTTCCCCCACCATTATTCACTTTTGAGGAGATCTTTCTCGCCTCGTTGCTGCTTGGATGATTTTCCCGCGTGCCGCTGCACCTCCCCTCTCCACACACTGCTGCAACTGAGTCGGCGACGAACGCTATACGACCTCGAGTGGAATCGTCGTAATGTGCGATCATCGGTGCTGTACGCTTCTGCGTGTGTATATGGGCAGTATTTCATAGGTGTGTGTGCGCGCGTTTTGCGCACGGGCTTGTCTCTCTTCGTACTTTTGCCGACGTGCGCCACGATCGTAATCCTTACCATTTTTCCGCTTGCCTCTGGCCTTGCGGCTCTTCGCATGACGAGTGACATGTGTGTGTGTGCGGGACATACAGAAGAGATTTGCGGGAAAGAAGGAAAACGGAGGCACACGGCCGGTTGCCGCACACACACCTCGCACCGCACTTGCGAGCTCGATCGACTTTGCAAGTGTGCGAAGACATGCTTGTGTGCCTGTGTGTGATGAAGCGATGCCGCTCTCTCTCTGTTGCCAGGATACGTTGACGGTTAGCTCCTTTATTGTTTTGCCAAGAGTCATCGGCTCGTGTATGTGTTCTTAGGTGTTCCTGTCTGGGCTTTATGGCAGGGGAAGGCGATGAAGCTGACGCGCTGCGGTTTCCCGAAAGTCCGCTGAAGTAAAGAGCCGATATCCACGACAGAAAATGTGGGAGGCAAAAAAAAGTCAAAACACGGAGGCGACAAGCCGCGCATTTTGCTGCCGCGATTCCTCCATGCATGTTGCACTGCCGCGACCAGTTTCGATGCTTGCAAGCGTTGTGGGTCGCAGGAATTTCTGGTGGGCTTCACTTTTGGTATGTTCGCCCCCCCCCCTCCCCCTTCTCCCTCTTCTGCGGTGCCGCACATGTGTGAGAGCACACCCCTTGAGCAACCGTAACGCTAATGCGGGACTGATGTCGCATCGCTGTTTCCAGTCCAAATCATTTCTTTCCAACTCTCCTCCTCCTTTTTTCTTTTGTTGCGTTGCGACTGTCTCGCGGGCTGTACCTCTCTGCACTCCTCGCCTGGGCTGCGCCGCAATGCACGCGTCGACAACACACAAAACCCCGACGCACTTTCTCGCATCACAGCGAAAGAACCGCAGAGCACTCTGGTGCTCGCGGGTCGCGCACGATTCGTTGCTTCCCCGTTCGGGCACTCCATGGCCCACTCTCGCACACCCACACCGACGCAAAAGTGTCAATCAATTAACGAAACCCACTTCTGGAACATCCGCAAGAAAAGGAGAAGAGCAACAACTGCGAGCGCCTGGAAAGTCGCTAGCAAGTTCTTGCTGATTCGTCGAGCAGCTTCAACTTCACTGGTGCCACCTCCTGGTGGCAATGACCACCACGACAGCGCGCCCGACGACGTCGTCGTCGCGCTCGTGCCTCATGAACATGTCTGCCCCACTCGACTTGCAGCCAACCATGGTTGACCCGAGCAGCCCTTTCCCAGTAGATGGCAAGGTCGGCGCGCAGCACTCTGTCTCGTACTTCACCGTTGCGCTCACCCAGCCAGCTCTCGTCGTCATCCGCATGAAGGAGGGCAATACGGCTAGCCGGTGTGCGCTCTTTTTGAGTTGTTTCTACCCCAAGCCGGACGCGAACAACGCGGCGTGGCGCCTCATCTCTCCGGAGCCAGTTAAGCAGATCGTATTGCACCCTGCCGATCCTGCCTACTGTGTCGACACGCTTCACATCGCTGTCCACTACCTCGAACCGAGCGGGCAGTCGAACTTCCAACTACAGGTGAGGGTGCAGTCAGAGTTCTTCGCGATGTGGCTGCGAACCAACGAGGAGATGCGGGCCGCTACCGGCGCTGCAGCGGCGGATCACGTGACCGCAGTCAAAACACTTCCGTCTCCCGGCACTTTAGCCTCTGGCAAGTGCTCGGAGGCTAATGCAGTCGCTCTGCCTGCGGTGCCGACGTTGCATGCGATGCTGGCTGCCTCGGCAGCGCGGCTGTCGGGCTGCGCTGCAATCTCGGCTGGTGCGCCGTTCACTTCCCTATACGTGGGCGACTGGCGCGGCGACCAGCGGGACGGATTGGGCTTTCAGTACTACGCCGCACCCGAAGAGGTGTTGTCGCAGACGATGCTAACCAAGAACGACGTGACGGACGTCGAACATAGCATCGCCGGCCACACCGACGGCAGGGACTGTGACGCCATCTGCACCTCCACTTCGCAGCAAGCGGTCACAGTGAGTGGTGTGGATGTAGCACAGCCTCTGATGCTGCTTCGTGCCTTCAGTGAGCGGCACAACTTGCCGTGGTCTGCGTGGAGCATTCCCGACACCCTCACCCCGGAAGAGCTGGCGCGTCTGGGCTTTGGCTTCTGCTTTCATTCCACCTCTCGTGCGAGGGGCGGCATCGCCGCGACTGGTTCGAAGTCAGACCACGCGGCTGTGCCAGTCAAAGGTGCAGCAACTCCTAGCCCTACGGGCGACTTCTCGCTCGCAGGGACCGTGACACTGCCGCCAACGCTGCCGGTCGCGCCTTGCTCCACCGCGGCCGAGGGGATGGCAGCTCTTGGCGGCTTCATCGGCTCTTTCCTCGTGGGTGAGATCATGAGTGATGAGGCGGATGACTGGAAGGTGCTGCCGGTGCAGCCTGGCGTGGAGGTGTACGCAGGCGAGTGGGTGGCGAACAAGAAGGAGGGAAAGGGTGCCTACCAGTGGCTCGACCGCTCCTACGTCGGGGAGTGGGTGGATGGACGCCGCGAAGGGCACGGTTTTCTTCGCCGGCAAGACGGGAGGTGGTACCGTGGGCAGTGGGAGCGGCACGTCCCGCACGGCCATGGCGAGGCACGCCTCACACCTGAAGGCCTCTTGTATAAGGGAGAGTGGCGAGACGGTCGACGCCACGGCTCGGGTGCTCTCACGTACCCGAACGGCATGACGGTGCATGGGATGTGGATCGGCGACGAACTGCAGCCATGCGTGCGCGTCGTGTATAAAGACGGGAGCACATACGATGGCTTGTGGGATCCGGAGGAGGCGTGCCGCCAAGGGCAGGGCACGTGGACGGACACGCAGGGGTGCAAGCACACGCACGAGTGGCAACACGACATCCGCGTCGGTGCTGGTCAGGAGGTTTACCCAAATGGTGTCGTGCTGGATGGCGTCTGGCGTGCGGGCGAGCTTGTCGAAGGCACCTATGTGTTCCCGAACGGAGACCGGCACGTTGGTTCCTTGGATGCGGTACTGCACGTCCGCGAGGGAGTCGGCACCACAGTCTCGGCAGACGGCGCCTCCGTCTACACAGGCGCGTGGCACCAGGACAAGCGCAGCGGGTACGGCGTGCAAACTGTGCAGAGGCCCCCGCTGGCGTGCAAGTCGGGCGAGCCCGCCGAGAGGCCAAGTGTGGAGCGGTACGAAGGAGAGTGGCTCGACGACTTGCGCAGTGGGCAGGGCCGGCTGACAGACGACGACGGCATCTACGAAGGCGAATTCGCGCTCGGCTACCGCGACGGCAGCGGCGTGCAGCGCAACACGCGCACTGGGTCCTTCTACGAGGGCAGCTGGAGGGCGAATCGTCGCTGCGGCGCTGGTACCTACTACAGTGCCACGCAGGGCATCACCTACGAGGGCATTTTTATGCACGACCGCTTGACGAGCATTGGGACGGCGACGAACACCGCCTTAGCGGAGAAGTACACCGGCAGCTGGTTGGACGGACTTCAGCAAGGGCACGGGTCACTGCGACTTGCAAACGGGGATGTGCTGCGCGGCGTGTGGCACCGCGGTGTCCCTGATGCCACTGCCACAGTAGAGTACATTGATGCAGACCCGTTAGCGGATGGCCCGCGCCGCGGCGTGGCGGCTGTGTCGCGGTACGTGGGAGGGTGGCAAGGTGGGGCGCGTGAGGGTACGGGCACGCAGGTTTTCCGCGACGGCAGCGTGTACGAGGGCACGTGGCACGCGAACAAACAGCAGGGTCGCGGCCGCCTCACCACCGCATCTGGCGAGACGGTGGAGTGTGAGTGGCGAAACGGGTCCATCGTTGACGGCTGCATCGGCGATGTCCACTTCGCCGACGGGAGCGCTTACCACGGTCACGTGAACGTCGCCGGTGTGCCGCACGGAGCGGGTGTGTTGACGTACCCAGACAGCACCGTGTTTGACGGACAGTTTTTCAACGGGGTTTATCAGCTTTGAGGTGGTCTCGCGCAGACGTGCACGCGCGTGCCTGTTGGTGTGGGCTTGCGTGCCCGGTGATGCTGCGTACGAGACTCCATGTGTGACATATTCAGGGAAGGAGGGCGGGGAAAGGGGCCCAAAGTTGCGTCACCTCTCTTCCTTGCCCACCAGCAAAGCCACGCAGCTGGCTGGGGGCTCATGTACATACCAAACATCAACAAAAGAGAAACAGATGCTCATCGTAATCCCACTGGAGGCCTCTTGCGCTCGTTTGCCTCTCATGGCCTCTTGCGGTGTTCCAATGCCCGTCCACGTAGATTTGTGCACCCATCCCCTACGTGCATCATCACCGAGTGTACTGGAGGCGGAAGCGGCAGGTGTGCGTGTTTGTGTGTGTGTGGATGGCTTCGAGGACGGTGTAGCGGTGCCCGTGCGGAGGAGCTAGGGGAGGCGTGTCTGGGAGTGTCGAGGCATGCATGCTGCAAATGGAGAGGTGAGTGCGCACAGTGCGGCACCGCACGATGAATGCCTCAACACGCACTGCCTGCTTGTGAAGGCTCAAGAACGGGCTTCTATGAAGCTGGTAGCTGAGCTAAGGGGAGGCACGTGTGAGACTTTACAACGATACCAGCGGCTTCATCTGTGCACAAGGGTCGCGCTTTCATTCTGCGGTGTCCTTGGACGCGTTGCAGAGGATGCCGCGCTGGTGGCCGGTGCACGGAGACTTTTCAAGGCCAAGTTATGCTCGTTTCGCATACTCGAGTACTTGTCTCCTTGGCGTACGCAGATACATGGAGGCATGCGCGAAGGCTGCTCTGGGTCACCGCTTTCGCTCTCTTTTTGTTCTCTCTTACACCGCTCTCTGTCTCCCTCCCTTCTGTGCGCCTTGCACCCACACGCTGCCCAAACACCCATCCGCCCACTTACTCGTGAGCAAGCGTCTCACGAGTGCTGAGGACCTCGTCCTACGCACACATCAAGGACGACCCCGCTTCGACGAGTGGCAGAAGCGCACTGTCAGATACAAGAACACACGCATGGTGAGCACACTCCTCGAACTCCTTCCTTCATTGCGCGCGTTTTCCGCCGTCCCCGACCGCCTACGGAGGCATAGACAAACACCTTTCTGCATCGCTCATGTGTGCAGCGTTTCCATCTTTCCACGTGTCGCTCCCCCGCCGCACTTCGCTTCCCATGGCGGGCAAACCGCGTAGCCTTGGTTCCTCGCCAGTGTCTGGGAGCGCTCCACCCGAGCACAGAGCCAGCGCAATAACCGTCCGCACGCATGCGGATGAGCACCTTCCTCTTTGCGTGGTTCAGGCTTCCAACGCTCCGTCCTCGTCCGCGGGCGCCTCCTCGCCACCTCTCAAAGCGTTCCTCGTAAACCCCGCCTGCGCCGCCAGCGCGACTGCGATCGTGCCGGAAAACGTTGCTGAGGCGCAGCGGCGCTGGCATGCTGACATGCATGAGGTGGAGGCCTATCTCAATGCGCTGGACTCGGCCCGCGCAGACAGCGCGAAAGCGGGGCTCTACCACCGGGCTCAGCAGTGCATGCAGCGCATGGAAAAGATCGTTCGCCTGCTCGCCAAGCGAATCTCCAGAGAGGCGAACACCATGGCAGAGCGCGCGCGGCAGGCGCTGACAGAGCAGCAGCGACTGCTGCAGCGGAACTTCCGCAAAAGCTGGAAGACGAAGATGCTGGTGTACGAGGAGAATGCCTCAGCGATGTTAGCGGCTGCGGAGCAGCATCACTACGCAGAGCGCGTGCGGGAGGATGCGCGCGCGCACGAAGAGCTGCGCAGCGCGCGAGCGGGTGGTTCCGTGGCGCATTCCTGGTCCTCAAAGGTGCAGCACCTGCAAAGTGAACTCCAGATGTACCTGAGGCAGCATCGCTATCGTGAAGCGGAGCGGGTGCAGGCACAGCTAAGCCGATTTGAGAAGCAAGAGCAACAGGCGCAGCAGAGGAACATCACCCATCTTCAGGAGCAGCGGCTGCAAGCCATGCGAGTGAAACAGGAAGAGCAGCTGGCCAAAATCAAGGCGGCGCATCAACAAGAAAAGCAAGAGATAGCCCGCACTTGCCGCGCAGAGCTGGATGCGATGACTCGCCAACACGAGGCTGCCCTACAAGCGGTGGAGGAACGACGCCTATTTCTCCACGAAAGGGTTCAGGCGATCTTGAAGGCGTACAACGACGCCGACGCGCTGGACCCGCGGGCAACAGGGCTAAAACTGATACGGATTTCGCAGCTACTGTGGACATCTCGCGAGGTGCAGCAGCCGAGTGAGCATATTTGACGAAGCGTTGTGCCACGCATAATCGAGTAGCAGAAGAAAGAGACGTGTGCCACTCATGGTATTCGTGACAGAGGTGGGTGGAAGGCAGACGTAGGGATGCGCTTTGCACGGCTGCATGATGCTGTCCAACTTCTCCGCCGGGGAACGTTCACTCTCCGCAGTGCCTACTTACCACCCTAACCCCCTTTTTGCGCACTTCGCTCACCTCGTCGGCGAATCTCTTTTTCCTCCGCCTCTGTCTTTTGTCCGTCTGCGATGTAGTCCGCTGCTTATCTCTGCCTGCACATTGTCCCTCCCCTACCGCCAGTGTCTTCTCCGCCTTGGGTCTTGCGCACCCCCCTCTCAGCACCCTTTAAGTTCCTTCTTCTCTCCGCCTCTTTGCTCCTCTCTTCTGCTTGCGTTTTCTCTCTTTTTCGTTTTCGGCCACTACACGTGAAGTTAGACCGCTGCGGCAGGACCCACTCGGGGCTGCCGGCTCTCGGAGGGGTGGGCTGATGGTGCGCTGTGGGCACGCGAACATACTCCAAAAAGGCACAACCTCAACAAGAAATAAATATGGCGTCGAAGCATGCCTTTTCGAGAGTGCGTCGGCCCTTGGCGAGCTCTCTTCGACTCCGCTGCAATCCTGTCTAGCGTTGTGGAGAGCGCTCATGGGGCTCGATCCACCTTGCACGCACGTGCTTGCCCCCTCTCGTTCGTGAATCCGCCGCTCCTGTCACATCTCTGTTGTGTTTTCCTTTGCTTCCCTCGCCCTCCTTGCCTACCCGCGTCTCTCGCTCCATGTGAGGCGGCTCGTCTTGTGTCGTGTGCATCGCTCTTCTCCCCCTTCTCCATTTCTCTGCTCACTCGCGCGCAAAGCACAGCATTGCCGTTGAAGGGAGGTCCACTACGCGCAGGCGCGCACCTGTGGTTCCTCTCTTCGCCTGGCGCGACTACAATACAGAATTCTGAGGGCCGCGCAGCTCTCACCCCGGTCTCCCCTGTCTTGCACACGAAGATTCACAGCACAGCACAGCATACCACACACTCCGAGTTACACGCACTCGCGCATACATTCTCAAAGGGCCCACGCGACGTGCGCCGTAGGTAACCCCTCTTTTCCTCTTTCTGCTACTCCCACTCCCACTGCCTCGCACACAATCAAACACACACACACACACACACACACACACGCAAATACAAATCGATAGACTGCGACGTGCGCTCAGCAAACATGGGCATTGCTGGGTTCTTTTTGTGGTTGCAGCGATGGTACGGCGACTGCATCGACAACATCCCACAGGATGTGGTAGATGCTGCCTTCAAGGGTCAGACGCTTCCGCACAGCCATGCCAGTGCGTACTCGTACGACAACTTCTATGTGGACATGAACGGGTTGATTCACCCCTGCTGCCACGATACGGCGCCGCTGCCGGAGCCAGAGAACGAGGAGGAGATGTTTGAGCGCATGTTCGACCAGCTTGACCTCCTCGTCAGGGTGGTGCGTCCGAAGAAGTGCCTCGTGCTGTGCGTTGATGGCGTCGCCCCACGTAGCAAGATGAATCAGCAGCGCAGCCGTCGCTTCCGTGCCGCAGACGAGCGCCTGGAGAGCGACGCCATCTCGAACGCCTGTGCAGACCGCATTGTCTCCGAGTATCACCTTCCCCGGCCACGCGTCCGGGAGCGCTGGGACCACAACGTCATAACCCCGTCCACGGCGTTCATGGAGCGCGTCGCCCTCGCGCTTGAGTGGTACATTATGAAGAAGCTAAACGAGGACGCCGCATGGCGCCACTTGACGGTCGTCTTCTCGGACGCGCACGTGCCGGGCGAGGGCGAGCACAAGATCATGCAATACATCCGCGGCCTGCGCTCGCAGCCCGGCTATGACTACAACACTAGCCACGTCATTCACGGCATGGATGCCGACCTCATCTGCCTCGGGCTGTCGACGCACGAGAAACATGTCTGCATCTTGCGCAACCAGCTCACCGAGACCTTCCAGCCAGATCACAATCGCTTCTGCTACTTTAACCTAAGCACGTACCGCGAGAAGCTTATGCAGGACTTTTCGAACATCGAGGGCATGCAGTTCGAGCGCGTCGTGGACGACTTCATCTTCCTCTGCTTCTTCGTCGGCAACGATTTCTTGCCGCACGTGCCGCTCGTGTCCATCAAGACGCGTGGCATCGAGATGCTCCTTGACCACTACGTGCGCGACTTCGCGCTGCACGGCTACTTGACCCAGCTCGGCGAGGTGGACTACGCCCACCTGCACATCTTCCTCATGAACTTCACTTCCAAGTGCATGATGAAGCTGACGAAGGAGTACTACGGCGTCGTCCGCGCTAAGGAGCGCGCAAAGCAGCACGTTGAGGAGCGCGTCACCAAGACGGAGGCTCAAGTATCGGAGGTGCTGGGGACCTTGCTGCCAGATCGCAGCAACGCACAAGAGGTCAGTGACGCGTTACTGGCGCTCATGTCATCTGCGCGGAAAGAGCGCACCCGCCTCGTCGTGGACAAGCAGCCGCTCGGGTTCTCCTACCTCGACAAGGCGTACCGCGACGCGTATTACCAGCATAAGTTCGGCTGGGACCCGTCGGCCAACCGTGCCGCCTTCGAGAGCCACATTCGGCTCTGCTGTGCCGAGTACCTGCGTGGGTTGCAGTGGGTCATGCGCTACTACACGAAGGGGTGCCCGTCGTGGGAGTGGTACTTTCCGTACCACTACGCCCCGCTGCTGCAGGACTTGGCGGCGTTCACGGCGACGGTGAATGTCGAAATGCGCATGAGCGCTCCTCTTCATCCAGTAGAGCAGCTGCTGGCGGTGCTACCGCGGCTGAGCGTGCACGCCCTGCCCGAGGAGCTGCACGAGGCCGTGAACGACCCCAAGTCCGTCTTGGGCAAGTTCTACCCCGCCATCGTCGATGTCGACTTTAGCGAAGCCAACTTCTCGTACCAAGGGGTACTGCGTATTCCCTTCATCAACTGCGAGGCCCTCAGCAAGGCCTGCCGACAGCTGGTTGAGTTGGAGGAGGACTTTGGCAGCACATTCCTCTACTGCCATGAGTCCACTTCACTAGCGAAACAGCTAGACGCTCTCACTGGGCCGAGCAACAGCGCATTGCCGCTGGCGACCAGCCTGGCGCCGCCGGTGATGCCGATCCCCGCCTCGGTGGCATCGACGATGCCGGTTGCCGGCCGAGTGGGCCGCTATGAGGCGGAGTGGCCTCGACACGAGGAGCTGCAGTGCCCCGACCCGGGCATGGCCAAGTCCACGCGCTACGGTGGACGCATCAAGTCGAACCAGGTGAACCAGTACCGCTACGAGCTCAGCACACAGGCCGACTACCGTCCCGTGCTCATGGGCGAGGAGAAGGCGACCAAAAACGGGGCGGCGGCGGCGGCCGCATCGAAGACGTCCAAGCGACTGGAAAAAGAACAGTCACCGCCGCGGCACCGCAAGCGGGGCCGCGACGCAGACCACGTCGTCAACAGTAACGACGCTAAACGCAAGAGAGGCTCCAGCCGGCACGACGACGACAGGGACAGGCGCGAGCGCCACCGCAGCAACGGCGAGAGGGAGCAGAATGGCGGGAGCCGGCGCCGCAGCAAGGACGTCGACACGTGTGGGGCCTCTTCCTCCTCGCCTCACACCTCATCTTCTAAGCATCGCTCCAAGGAGGAGGAAAAGAAGCGCTCGCAGCACGAGACTGGATCTCGCGAGAGTAAAAGTGAGGCTCACCCCGCACCCTTGTCTTCGTCATCTCGACGCGCCAAGAAGAGCCGCGAAGCGAAGAAGGAACTGCGACCGTCCGAAAAGGTGACGCCGACCAAGCCGTCGCGGCACGCTCATCGACAGCGGCGCGCGTGAGAGAGGAGGTTTGCTTGAGAGTCACTCCACAAGGAGGCAGCTGTGCTTTGCCGCGCGTGTGTGTCGGCCATGCATGCGCGGAGAGGCTCGCGTGTGCGCACGGCGCCGTGGATGCTTGTCAATCGCTTCCGGCGCTTTTGCACGTTGACTCCTCCGATACCCAGCAACGCTTTGCGCGCCGAGGTGCGTGTACATGCGCGTGGGCAAGTTGTGCTGTCGCTGCTGCTGCGCTCCGGCGCTCCAAGTAGTTTGTGTTGTCGTCGCGCTCGTTCCGCACAACCCTCCTCCATCGCCCTCCCTCATCGCAGCATCACCGCATCCCTGCCGTTTCGTGCCCGCTCCTCTTTCCTCGCGGGCATTATGAGTAGCCTACAACGAAACGAAGAGCGACAGCAGCGATGCGCGTAACAACGACATGCGCGGCACGATTCGTGTCGCGCAGCAAATAACGCTGAGCTCCATGGACTGAAGTACCGCTGATCTCGCTAAAGCCGCCTTTGCAACGCTGCCTCTCCCTCCCTCCGACACCACAGGCTTTGTGCGCGTGCACCTATCATTGTTGTGTAGGCACCACGTCTACACAATGACACTTTCAGTCAGGGCTATCGTCGTGTAACGCGCGCGGAGAGGCTGCTCATTAGCCACTCCCCGATCCAAGGCGTTACAGCCGTCGTCTCAGCCCCATCAACCCGCCTCGTCCCTCATTCTTAGTCCTCGCCACGCATCCCTCCTCTCCACGCGGCTACTATCTTTTTCTCTCTCTCTCCACATTCCTGCGTTACTGCGTGCTTTCTGTCTGCGCTTCAAGTCGATTGCAACCGGTTGGGTGCCGAAGCCCGTAAGCCGACAGCTGCACACGCACGCACACACGCACACACACACACACACACACACACAATCATACGCAAAGACGCTCACGCCCGACCACGCCCACTCGCACGCACTTGGTCTTCTTGAATCGTGTTTGTTCGTATACATTTTTACTTTGCATCGGGGTGCGTTCCCCACCCCTTCCTCACCCGCGGCTCGCTTTCGGGATTTCCGGAGACACAGAGGGAACGACGACGAGCGGACCTTCGCTCGTTTGCGCTCCCCCCTTCGTCCATTGCCATCATTGCCGGCGTGGCGATGCCGCTGCTGCCTCTCTCTTCCACGCTCACGAGTAGAGCGTGGGGGGATCCCACTTCGTCCATCACCGCCTTCAAGGTGCGCGAGAAGCACGAAGCAGGCATGCGCCTGCTACAAGGTGGGCTCGTCTATGAGGCAATCCAGCTCTTCCAGGAAGCGTCCTTCTTCGACGCCGAAAACGTACGGCCCATCGTGGCGCTCGCTGAGTGCTACGTCTTCCTGTGCGACCTGCGGTCCGCCGTTCGCTGCTACCGGCGGGCACTGTTGTCGCTGCACAAGAAAGATATGGATGACTACTGCCGCCGCGCTAACGAAAACCCGACCGACACTGTCGATGAGGTCTCTGCCACTCACAGCTGTCGCGTTGACGCGCCGAACTCACCCGAGAGGACGTGGCGGAATGGTGGTAAAACGCGTTCCTCTGACGTTCCAGATGATATGAGAGGAGGGACATGGGAGGCTCGCCTGAAGACGGCGCAGGACCCCGCGCCTGCATCCTTCCAGTCTGCCGGAGGTAGCAGTCCGTCAGACTGCTCTATCCAAGGCTTTGCGGACGGCCTACATTCAACGGAGATGGCCGCGCGCTTCTCCGAGCAACAGCCTTCTCTAGCGAAATCAGTCGACTCGGCTGCGAGCGAGGTTCCAGCGACGACGCTGAGCCTACCAGCACCAGGTGCAGCGCCCACCCTGAAGGACATACGCGCGCGCCTTGCGGGAGTGCTCGATGCCCTGGGACTGTCTCTGTATCAGCTCGGCAGCGTCGAGCAAGCTCTCCGTTGCACCAACGAGGCCCTGGAGCTGCTGGACGCCGCCGCACGGGTAGGCGAGGGTGAGGACGAGGACATACCCTCGAGCAAGTCGCCACAGTTCCTAGTCGACCCGACGATTGCGCTACATCGCGGCGTGTACCTGATAGCGCTGCAACGCGACGAGGAAGCAGAGGCGCTGCTTGAGGATCACTTCGCCATCTTTCCGCGCTGGCGTCCTCAGACGGCCGCGCTTCTGGTTCAGCTCTACTGCAACCGCCAAGCCTTCCGCAAGGCGCGAGTGCTGCTGGAGGCGCAGGAGGAGAAGGAGGCGTGTAACACGGACTCGAGCAAGGCGCCGATCGAAGTCCACGGCAACGTCCATGAGGGGCTGTGTAGTGCACGACGGAGGACTCTGGCCCCGTCGCTGCCGTCCAGCGCGGACGCACTGGGGTCGCTGGCGGTCGCCAAATACCTCTTCACCGAGCTGTATGCGCGCTACCGCACGGCAGCGCTCGCGAGCAACGATGAGGCCAGCATCACCCGCTGCCTCAGCATTTACTCGAATGACTTTGACCTGCTGTTCCGCCGAGCGCAGCTGAACGTCGCGGCGGGGAAGCACAAGCAGAGCGTCAAGGACCTGTTCCGCTGCGTGCGAGAGACGAACGGTGAACACAAGGAAGCGATTGAAGTGATGACGACGGTGCTCTTCACGATTGGCTCCTCCTTGAACGGCGAGGCCGAGGTTCAGGACGCGGTTACCTACTACTCTGAGTCGCTCAAGTGGCGCCCGGACAACGTGCTCGTGCTGCTGGCGCGTGGCGACTGCTATACCAAAATGGAGTGCTTTGAGGAGGCGCTCGCGGACTACGAGGCGGTCCTGGGCTTGGAGTCAGACCAGCGTGACGCGCGACAGCGAATCGCCTCGTTGCACGACCTGTGGGGCCGCAAGCTCTTCGCCCAGAACCAGCCGGAGCAGGCGGAGGTGGAGTTCACCAACGCCATCAAGACGGACGGTCGGAACCCGCAGTTTTACTATCATCGTGCTCTCTGCCGCCTCAAGCTCGATCAGGGACGCTACGCGTTGCGCGACGTGCTCTCCTGCAAGGAGCTCCACCCCACCGCACCGCACCTTCGTGCCTTTATTGCGCGGTACCTGGAGCCGGTGCAGCCGCCGGAGGCCAGCCAACGCCGCAACACGCCCCACGCTGCCAAGAGACGGGCTGCGGCGGCCTCAGTGTGTGCGGCACGCGCGCCGCCACCACTTAGTGACTGCGAAGAACTGCCCGCGTTGCAGCGGAGGCGTGATAGTGACACGGCCGACACCTCGTTGCACCCCGCCAACGGTGGCGCCTCGACAGCAACTGGCGTGCTTCCCAGGATCCAGCGCCGGGCATCGTTGCAAAAACGCTCTGCCGTCGTGGGGTGGGTGCAAGGCTGCCAAACGACGCTGCACCGACGTGAGACAGGGGTGCATGCCCCCGTGAAATAGGATGCATGTGTGCGCTGTTTGTGCGTATGCGACGCGGTTTTGCGCTGTTTCAAGAGTAGGGAGAGAAGAGGCAACCCTCCTCTTGCCCCTCTCCCCCCATCCCCCCGTGCGCACAACTGTGAACACCACGATAACGAAGAGGTAAGCCGAGAGCTGGTCCCTGCAAAGTGCCCCTTGTGCGTCTACCCCAACCCCAACCCCGCCTCTCTTCTCGCGTGGAATGTATAGTGTGAGTAGTAGTGGCGTGGGCCTTCTTTGTGTTTCTCATCTCTTACTTTTGCATCCACTCGGAACCGAATCTGTTCTGTTTCTTTCTTTAGTGTGTGCGTGCTCTCTCTTCCTGCAGTGCACACAGCTGCCGACGTTTGCTGCTCTCGTAATCCACTGCACCTCAGTCACTGCTGAGCCAAGTACGCACGCACACAAAAGAGCAGTGAGCAGTGCTTGCTGTGGTAAAGAGAAGAGCGACACCTCACCATCCCCCTTGCGCTGCGCTTGCCTCGTCTACTTCGTATTGCGGAGTCAGGGGCACGGTAGCGCGCTGCAGCGGACCTGCCGGACGGCGCGCGACGAATGCGCGTCGTCTTTTTGTCTCGTTCACTCACAAACTTGCCTCAAGGATGTGTATCGCCGCCGGAATCGGTCCGAGGACGTTGTGGCGGCGGCCCTGCTCCATCCTCCTCTTGTCTTACGCCCGCCATGTTGTTGACGGCCGCATCTACTCTTCTCCCTGCACCTCGCTTCGATGACCATACTGTCCGACGCCCACTCTCACCCGGCGCGCATCGCACCGCGTGCTACTCATATCAACGACAACGACGACAGCATGCAAACGACATACAAGATCGTCGTGTATTACCTCTCCCCCTCTCTCCACTGTGGCGGCCGCAAACGTTACATCGAACGCGCGCTCGCTGTTGTTTAAAGTTCGCTTCCTTTCAAGTGTCTTGTGCCGTGCACGACAGACTTTTCAGCGAGGCAGAGGAGCAAAAAAAAAAAAGAAAATGTTCCGCCGTGCCTTGGGAGCGTCTGCGGGGCGCAGCCTTTCTAGCATCTCTGCAGCGGTGTCTCGCCGCAGCTACACGGAGCTGTCGCACATGAAGTTTCCGGTGTATTACGGCGCCGTCGGTGTCGTGCTCGGGTATTTTGTAGTGATGTGGATTATCTTCCTGCGCATGGGCAGCAAGCACACCGCCCGCTCCGAGTTCAAGAACGACTACCTGCGTGTGTGGCGCCGCAGGCTCGGCACCGGCTACCAGTGGGCCGATGCTTGGGGTCCGCAAATGGACACCTTCTTTAAGGACCTTCCGGAGGAGGTCGAGTAAGTAGCGGATGCGAGGCTTCAGAATTAGCAGTTGTGCTCGGATTCACGACAAGCGATGACGACAGGAAGAAGACTTTCGTGTTGGCTAATATCGGAAGCATTGCCGCTTCAGCATCTATCACGCGCAGACTCGCTGGTCTCTGTCTTCTCTGCACAACGCCTCACGTGTTGCCTCTGCGGCTAAGAAGGGCGCTGTAGGTGATGACGGTGTGCGTGGTTATGCCGTGGGCCAGCGAATCCTTCAAGTGATCCGTGCGCCGCCCTGATCGTTCATTCTTCTTCGCTTTCTGACGACTCCATGAAAGGAAAACACACACGCACACACGTCGCTCGGTTTTGTCGCGGGTTCCTGACACCGGTGCGTCTGTGCAGATGCGTATGGGGTGAGGTGGTGTGCCTGCGTGCGTGTCTCCAGGAAATGTGCGCATGCGTCCTCTTCCTTGCCACGCGTCCGTGCGCACGGGCGCGCTCGCACACACGCTGTGGGTAGGAAGGGGGACAGAAGCAGGCCCCGCTCACTCGTGCTCTTCTTTTCGTGCTAGTAGACAGTATAAAACAGAAACGTGCAAAAAGAGGGAGCGTGCGAGAGGTGCAAAGTTGGGGGGGGGGGTGTTGGAGAGAGCCGTAGCCTTCGTTTATTGCTGTTGCGTTGGCGTCGTTAGTGCTTGTGCATTTTCTATGATGATGTGGGCACAGTTGTGCGTGTGTCTGTGCGTGCGTGTGCGAGGGAGGTGCGGTGTGCGTCTCGGGGTTCCTCTCTTCTCCCTCCTTTGTTTTCCTCCACTTGCACATCTTTCTCGGTTCATGTAAAACGGAAAAAGAAAAAAAGCAGAAACCGTAATAGTAGCCTTCTCAACAGCCAACGATGCTTGTGTGTGTGTGTGAGCGAGCGTGTCTTTGCATTTGCCTCCTCCTTGCGTATGCCTGTCTTCCGGTGTATACCTCCCTTTTCTTATAGCGAACTGCGCCGACTCAAACATGGACTCCGTTGCTGACGCACGTGCACAGCATTATGCAGACGCTTAAACCCCTCCCCCCGACGAGGAGGCGAGTAACGTCCACTTCTTTTTGTGCATGCAACGCCGCGGACATACGTAGACATAGGCGCACGCACAGTATGATTGGGAGAGTTGTTGAGCTGGGTGTGGTTCTTTAAAGGTTTTCTCTCTTCGTGCTGTCTTTGTTTCCTCTCTATGTTTCTCTCTCTCTCTCTCTCACTGTTTGCTTGTGTGTTTCGTCTTGGCGGCCTTCTCTCCCCACGTGTGACGCAACTCTTTCTCCTCCATCTATCACAAACAAAACGAAAAACGGCGCAGTAGCGACGCGAACGGACACATCGCACCGCACCACGTAAAAGAGGCACAAAGGGCAACGAAAAGGAAAGAAAAAGTGCCGCATCACAGCACGTCGAGGAGGTGGTGGGCCGGCTCTGGAAGACGTGTCTCTCGCGGCTGTCGTGCTGCACTTCCTGGTCCGTATCACGCTCCTCTTTCTTCTGTAAGGGCGCTGCGCGATGCATGCTCACGTGGGACAACTTCAGAGGCACAAACGAAAAGGAATCGAAACGGAGACGTGTTGCACGCCCCCCCCCCTCTCCCTCCCAGTCCACTGCACCCGCAGCGCCATCAAGAAATGGAGCATGGCAGACACGGTGAAAGAAAGGTAGAGTGGTTGTGCTGAAAGCCCCCTTTCGTTCTTCATGGACGGCAGCTGACTCTGCACTGGCGTGTCTTCCTCGCTTGCTCCGTTAGGGCTAAAGGATACACACTCCCATCGTTCTTGTTCCTCTGCTTTCCTCGTTTTTGTTTTTCTTCACCGTTGAACTCTTATCCACTCCGCCACTCCATCTTTGTGGTGGTCTCTCTCCGCCCGCTTGTGAAGTGCCACGACCACCTGCCCTCTCTCTCACTCCGCTACCAGTCGGCAAAAGCACAAAACAAAACGAAAACACCGCTTCGGGTGCTCTTCGCTCTCGATCTTGCTACCAAGACGGTAGGGAGAGGGGGACGGGGCAAAGACGGCTTTCTTTTCGCTCTCTCTCCCTGTATCCTTCCATCAGCCACCGCTTCGGAGCGGCGTTCGCAGACGAGGGGAGCACTTATCAAAGGGAAGCTCACATCTGTGATTGCGGGCGCTGCTCTCTGTACTGGGACACATCTCAGAGGACACTCCTTGGCCACCCTACCCTCCCCCCTCCCGCATGGACTGCTACCACAACCAAGGAAAAGCACTCGGGCCCCCACTAGTGCATCACCAATGTCGAAGCTGTTCCGAACGGTTGGTGCCAAGGGTTTTCAGCCCTTCGATTGGGCTAACGCGGCTCAGTACGCCTCGGGTACCACGCCCATGATGAGGGAGCCGGCCTGCTACATCAACGGCGCGTGGGTCGCAAGCGCGCTCTCGGACAAGACGGTGACCGTCGAGGATCCGTGTACAAACCAGATCATCGGGGCTATTCCATGCATGGGCTACGCGGAGACGACGGCCGCTATCGAGGCCGCCAGGGCTGTGTTCGAGAGCTGGAGAGAAGTCATGCCGCGTCAGCGCGCCGCAGCGGTGCGGCGCTGGGGAGAGCTCATGCGGAAGCACTGTGACGTAGTTGCAAACATTCTCTCTCGCGAATCCGGCAAGGTCATCGCGGAGGGAAAGGTTGAGGTGCTGTACGCGCAAGGTTACGCGGACTGGTACGCCGGCGAGGCGGAGCGGATCTACGGCGACATCATCCCCGGCCCTCGCCCAGGTGTGCAGACGACTGTCTTCCGGGAGCCGGTCGGCGTTGTGGGCATCATTACCCCGTGGAACTTCCCGGCAGCGATGATCATGCGTGCCGCCTGCGGTGCCATCGCGGCCGGCTGCACCGTCGTACTCAAACCTGCCGAGCTCACCCCGTTCACGGCCATGGCGCTTGCCCAGCTCGCCGACGAAGCCGGCATCCCGCCAGGCGTCTTCAACGTCGTCGCCGGTGATGCCCCCAAGATCGGCGACGCACTCGCCGAGTCCTTCGACGTGCGCAAGGTCTCTTTCACCGGCTCCACCCGCGTCGGCCAGCACCTCTACCGTCGGTGCTCCGAGACGATGAAGAAAGTCAGCATGGAACTTGGCGGCAACGCGCCCTGTATCGTCTTTGAGGATGCCGACCTGCCTCGTGCCGCTGATCAGCTCATCGCCGCAAAGTTCCGCAACGCGGGCCAAACGTGCATCTGCGTGAACCGCGCGCTCGTGCAGGCGAGTGTCTATGAGGAGTTCAAGAGCCTCGTGGCCGACCGGGTGCGCGCGCTGAAGGTGGGCAACAGCTTTGACCCCGCCGTGAAGGTAGGTGCCATGATTGGAAGTGCCACGCTAGAGCGCATGACTCGCGTGGTGGAGGATGCTGTGGAGAAGGGGGCCACGCTGATGGTGGGTGGAAAGGCTGTGAAGGGCGGTGGCTACTTCTTCGAGCCGACGCTGCTCACTAACGTGCCGCACGACGCAACGCTGTGCTGCCACGACGAGCTCTTCGGCCCTGTTCTGCCCCTTGTGCCCTTCGACACGGAAGATGCTGCCGTAAAGATGGCCAACGACACTCGAGCCGGGCTGGCCTCGTACTTCTTCACCAGCGATTACCGTCGCCAGCACCGCGTTGCGCGGGCCTTGCGCTACGGCATGGTGGGTGTCAACGACAGCGCCCTTTCTAGTCCAGCGGCTCCGTTTGGCGGGGTCAAGGAGAGTGGGCTCGGCCGGGATGGGTCCAAGTATGGCATTGAATCCTTTGTCGACATCAAGTACGTCCTCTTCTCGACTGTCTAGGGGGCAGGCGTGTCCAGGCGAAGGGAAAGGGAAAGGGCAAGGACGAGGGGTTTCGTGCAGCTCACGTAGCGCATCCTTGCTCTTGCTTCCTTTTCAGGGAGCGTGCCCTCGCCTCGGCTATCCTTCCATTGATTTCGCGCACACTGCACGTCTCGGACGCACGCGCACACCATCTTCCTGTTCCACGGCGCTTGACTCTTACTCATCTTCAGAGTCAATTCCGTGCATCTGCGATGATTGTCGACCGGAGGGACACGCGCCTAGGCACCCGCGCGCGCGTGCCCTTTTCCTCCTGTCTCTTTTGCGTATCGCTGGCCGCTCCTCCCTTTGTCTTCCACTTTTTTTTTCGTATTGCTTGTCTGCCCAGTTTTGCATCCCCTATCGTCTGCCCTCTTCGAGTACCTTCGTCGCGCGCTTCTGCCTCCTCTACCCGGTTATTATCGCCTTTATCGGGCGTTGTCGCAGGGAGAATCACCACCACTTCTTCCCCCCTGTTCGACCTTGCTCTCTCCTGTGAAAGAACGAGCGAGTTGCTCTCTTGCCCTTGCGCGGGAGCACGGCATATGCAATCTCTTGCTCTCACGCACGCAAACACACTTCAGTACGGCTCCCAAGGCTGTGATTTGGGGGCGCTGTGGGTCGCCCGCTTCTTTTGTGCCAGTAAGCCCAAACACGCCGTGGCGAGGCTAGGCAATATATACAAGCGTCTTGCAGTTCACCTTCGCTACTGCCCATCCACTCCTCCTCCCACGTGCGCCTCGCAAGCCCTGTGCCTCACGTGGTTCATTTCCATCACCGTCTTGCTCTCTCTCTCTGCCGTTCGCTGGATGTGCTTCTTCCCGGTGAAAGCCTACTGTTCTACTGCTTCACCTCATTCGATCATCTTCCTCTCACCTCTGTGCTGTAGAGTTTTCTCTCCTGACGCGCTCGGCCTCGCACGAATCACTGCATCATCACCCTGCCCTTAGTATCACGGTGCTTCCTATCGCCTTCCAACTGCTCGTTCTTACCCTCTGATTCTTGGCATCTAGAGCTCTTTCGCCCATTGGGCGTGTGCGCTTCCGAGCATCGACGCTCTCACTTACTCGCTTCCCTCTTTTCGCGGTCTTGTCCTCTCACGGCGACATCGTTGTTTCGCGTAAGGCAGGCCCCCTCTTTCGTACCTCTCTCTGCGTGTGCGTGCCACGCCTCTATCGCTCATGTATCCATGGCTTTCACCTGACTTTGTTGTCTTTCTATTCTCTGCAGTGCTGTGGTACTTACCCCCGCTTCTCCTTTAGAGCTGCACACCGGTGCGCGAGCGAGCAAGATGCCTCCACGCTCATCGCACGCCGTGGTGACGCTGGCTGCAGCGCTGCTGCTGGCGATGTTTGCCTGCAGCCACTCGGGCCACGCGCTATGCCCCTCTAACGGGAACACCCACACAGTCTACGTCACGTCTAACATGGGCGATAACATTTGGTCCTTTGACACTCTCGGCAACTACCTCGGCCCGGTGCTCAACAAAGCCTCTTTCCCACCCGGCGTGCGCGTCGACAAGCTCCGCTCCATGCGCTTTGGCCCGCAGGGCCACCTCTACGTGTCCAGCGCTCGCGGCTCCTACAGCCGCGTCTTCGCCGTCAGCGGCAACGGCCTGCTGAACGGCACGATGGAGGAAAACTGTACCCGCGACTACCTCTTCACCGTGATTGAGCAGGACAAGGAGAACCCGTTTCTGGATCACCCGTACGACATCACCTTCCACCCAGCGACCGAGGACATGTACGTGTCGAACCAAAACTCGGTGACCGTCACGCGGTACACGCGCTACCGGACCGCGGACGTGACGCCGAAGGCCGGCGCCGGCGGATCTCAGCACGCCTTCTATCCGGCCTGGAAGCCGGCCAAGAACGTCAAGGCCGCCGTTGAGGCCGACGAGGAGACGGTGTCGGCGGAGGAGACGGTGGTGGCGCCGAAGAACATCCCAGACAGCTCCGGTCTCTTTGCCTCGTCGTGGAGCTCGTCCTACTCGATGAGCTCCGTGCGTGGCCTCGCCATCTCGCCGCTGCTGCCGCGCGCGCTGGTCGAGGGCGGCGCCCCCTCCGGCGTCTTCGCTGTGACAAACGAGTCGACGATGTACTACCTGCTCGTGTGTGACGTGTCGAGCAACACCGTGCACGTTTTCGACCCCGAGAGCGGCGAGCGCCTCTTTGGCTTAAACGTGCCGTCCCCGATTCAAGTGATGTTTCCGAACCGCTACTACATCAGTGACTCGTCGTCGCTATCCGTCTCCGCTGCCGGCGTCCACACGCAGCGCTTCGACGTGCCGTACATTTACGTCACGAGCAAGGAGGACGGCATGGCGTACATGGTGCGCTTCTCCTCCCGCCAGGGAAACACGAACAACAACGGCATGCAGGGCGGCGCCTTTGGCGAGGACTTCATCCGGGCACATCGCCTCTATACCATCAACCACCCCACCCCACTGCACGCGGCGAGCGGCATCTACGAGAATTCCGCCCGTGATGTGCTGCTCATCGCCGATCGCAACGGCCGCCGCATCTACTCCTACGCGTCTCCATTTCTGACCGACTACACAAGCGGCTACGGACCTTCTCCGTTCCTTGGCTTCTTTGTGAAGCATCTGCCGGATCAGCCGGAGTTCATCATGTCGACGCTGCTTGAGCACCAGGAAAACATCCCGTTTTGCTATGAGCTAAACAAGGACGGAAAGTTCCGCTACGTTGCGCTGTGCACAGCGGCGTCGATCTGGTCCGTCGCGCTCGCGCTCGTTCTCATCCTGGTGCCGTCTTTCATTGCGTACCGCCAAATCCAGAACTGCATGTACGGGCAAAAGCAACAGCGACGCCAGCGCTATCTGGATGAAGATGCGAGCGCCTTGTATGGGAGCGGCAGTAGCTCGCCGCTACTTGGACGCCGGGCGCCCAACTACGGCTCTGCCTAGTGACTCCGGCCCTCGTGGCGAAAAACGGCAGAGAGAGGAGGAAAAGGGAAAGGGAAAGACGAGTCGTTGCGCAGTTCTCGCTCGCTGGCCGGCGACTCTTCGCCTCTCTCTCGCTCTCGCTCTCTATCCCTCGCCAGCACAACCCCACCAAAAGAAGCGTTTCACTCTTTTCGAATATGGGGGAGAGAGAAGAAGAGATGGCAGCGGCGCCGCGAGGAGGAACATGTGGCAGCGATGCCATAAGGGATTCGGGAAGGACTCGCGCGCGCCCCCCTGCAGGGGCTTGTGCATCCCATATATTGCCTGCCTTCTCCCTGTCTCTCTGCCAGTCCCGCGCTGATCATCGCGCATCGCTTTCTCTACTCGAGCAGCGCGTCTTTCTCTCCCTCCCCCTCTTCCTCCTTCTGCATATAAAAACACAGCGAGAGAGCAAAACAACAGAAAAGGGAGCGTGGGGGGGCCGAAACCAAGCGCGCACATATAAACGGCATAACGTTTTGTGTGCGAAGGTCAGACGACGCTAAAGCAACGCGAGTACCAACGTCGTGTTGAAGCTTGATGAGGGACGACTGCTGCTCGCGGCGCCAGTGGTGGCCTTCTTTCTCTAATTGTGTGCGTTCAGTGTTATCGGTGTCTGTTTGCCCGTGCGCGTGTGCGTGTTTCTGTCGGTGTTGAGCTGAACAGCCTTGTGGCCTTTGATCGTTGCGCCCATGGCTTCCACTAATTCGTTGCCCTCGTGTGTATGTGTGTGCGCCTTTACAACTTTCGTTACTCGCACACTTCTCCCCCTCTTTTCCTTCCGATTCACCTGTTTTCGCACGTCTCCGTTGCAGAGGCGAGCGGGAAGGACGACAAGCGAACAACACAGCAAAAAGAATCGAGTACTTGCACATACAGGTGTGTGTGTGTGTGTGTGTGTGTGTGTGTGTGGCTGGTGGTGGTGGTTGGGGGGCGGCAAAGCAGGCCAGCGAAGGGCGGAACAGCACGCTTTTCTGCCCTTTTCCCTCTTGTGCCCTTTCTGCACTCCACATCGGCATCTGCTCACGTGCGATGCTGCGGGAACGCGCGGCAGGCATGGGCATCACCTCCCCTCCTCTCGTGTCTCTCTCTCCAGCTGGTGGCGACCGTCACTGCCGTTCCGTTTTGTCTTCTTCCTATCTCCAGCCTCAGGACAGTCACTCCCGTTGCACGGACCATGAACCCATGGACGCTTCGCACTCGCTCTCCCTCCCTTCCTCGATCTGCTTTGCTACTGCCTATCGTTGTCGACCCGATTTCTCTCATTCTTTTTTTTTCTCGGTTTCTGCCTCTTGGTGCGGTCGCACTCGTCGCCCTCTCGTTTTGTGCAACTGCGCGACATCCCTCACTACTCTGCTTCCACGAAACCATGCGTACGCGCGCATCACCACCTTCGAGCAAGTGTGAGGAAGGAAGAAAAAACGAGGTGCACAATAAGCCACCCATACACACTCGCGCGAAAGAGAGGGGAGGGGGACAACCAAACCGGCGTACGCCACTCGTTCACAACGATCAGGGAGACTGCTGACTGAGCGTGTGTGTGTGTGTTCCCGACAGTGCCCTTGCAGGGGCGGCAGCCGCAATGAACCGTGCCTCAGTGCGTCTGCTCGGGAACTACTCCCGAACGTCTGGCGCTCAACAGCACTCACAGGCAGCACACACGCCGTCTTTCTCGGCCACTCGTTCTTCTTCTGTTCTCGGTTCGTTGGTGCGTATGCGTAATCAGTTCCATCGACTGCGACACGCCCAACAGCAGCAGGCGATCGCAGCTGTGTTGGCGCGGTACCAACTGCAGCCAGCACTGAGGACGCCTGCACCCTCCACTTCTCGGGCAGCAGGTCAGATCGATGGGGACGATTCGGTCGGTCAAGAGGGCAGCGGTGACACTGGCGGCTCCACCGCTTCGTCTGTTCTTCAAACCGCCATCATCCTCTGCACCGAGGCGCTGCGGCTTCTTAACGGTGAGGTGCGCTGCCGTGATAATCTTTCGGATGTGCCGAAAAGCTCCCCTATGTACGGGTCAGAGATCGGAAAGCTGCTCAACATTGCCGCAGCCTTTGGCGCCTCGACTACCTTCCCTCGCGTGCAGCACGCCCTTCATTGGATCAAGCTCAACAAGGAGTCGCTGCAAACTCCTCGGCAGGTGATGTCGCTATGCATGCCCTTGCTCAACTTGGGCGATGGACGGACGGCTGGGGTGGCGTTTGTACTCGAGGAGCTTTACGAGCCTCTCCTGCTTGCGCTGCAAGACGTGGCCTCCACCTCACTTGAGTCAGCAGCGGAGTCGGCAAACAACGCCCCCAGCGATGCTACGGCTGCCGTGCAGCAGCATCTGGTGGCCATTACGTCCGCCATGGGTATGGTGGCGAAGTGGTCCAGTCTGCGGCTCGGCAGCAAGTCGAAGGACTCGCTCACATCATTGCCTTCGGAGGTGCACACGGCAGCGAAGTCAGATGCGACGGCCGAAGAGCTGGATAAGATGCTGAGGGTTGCCGAGGCGTGTGCGGCAGCGCTCAGGCGCCAGAGCGACCGCTGCCGTGGCACCGGCCCCGATGAGGCTTTTGCGGCGATGGCGCACCTGTCCCCGTCCGACGTGCTGCAGTGGATTCAGTGCCTCCATGGGCTCGAAAAGATGTACGCGTTGGTAGCCCCCACACTGGGGGTCTCTCGTGCTCAAGCGGAGACCGCATCGCGGCGCCTTCTCCTGTGCTACCGTGCCTTGCTTCCCTTGACACAGCGCACCCTGGAGTTGACCGGCGGAGGTGGCGGTGCGACTGTCGCCGCTGCGAGCAGTACCACCTTGGCAACGGGGGCGACTGCCGCGAACGTGCGGGTGACGGATGTGGTGGAGCTCATTCAGGTGGGCTTGCAGACCAGCATTGAACCCACCCATGTGGACCTAGCGCTTTCCTACGGTCTGCAGGCACTGCCCGGGGCACTGGCCTCAGCCACAGTCAAAGATCTCAGCGATGCCGCGCAGGTCGTGAACAAGGTGCGACAGAAGCGGCCGTCTGCTCTCCCAGCACCGCTGCTGCTCTCTATTCAGGCTGCCTTTCGTCCCGCTTTATTTCTCTTGCGAGAGACGCACGCCCTGCAGCTCCGCGCGTCGGACTGCGGCGTTCTTCTTTCGAGCCTTTCTCGCTGGGAGGAGGTTCCGGGGGTGACGGTCAGCGCCGACATAGTCGAGCTTCTATCCCAGCGCTTCGGGGAGCAAATGCACGTCGTTGGCGCAAGCCAACTTGTGCCCTTTGTGGCGTCCCTTGCTCGTTTCGAGGAGCGGAATCGCTCGCCGCAGCGTGGCGGTGCTGCAGGTCACGCAGTTGAAAATGCAGCGGTGCTTGACGAGGATCTGGCGGGTGACGGTGCTCAACTGGCCTACTCAGGCGTCGCATGGAAGACGTCAGAGGGCCGAGCAGACGGTCTCACGTCCTCACCGGTTCACGGAGCACGCACCCGCGGTGCTGAAGGGGTGCGGTACCGCTTCTGCACGACTTCACGTGTTGTGTCGCAGTGCGTTCAGCGCGCCATTGTCCTGGCCGGCGACATTGAGACCCCTGGTGATCCAGCGGTACCCCCGCGTCTTTCCGCCGCGGATGCAGCGCAGCTGCTGACCCACTTTGTGCAGCTATCCGCTCCGCAGTGCGCGGACTTCTTCAACAAGGTCGAGCCACTGCTCGTGCCGGCCATGCAAGGCAGTGCCGACACGCCGTCCCCCGCTTCAGCAGCGATCCGCCTGCGTGTAGTGACGGGAGACGCCGTCCAACGGTTTGTGCGGTACGCTGCTCAGCAGCGAGAGCACACGTGGGCACAGCGCACAAATTCCACCACGCAGGAGACCAGGAAGGAGGCCTCTGTCGTCGAGGTGCGACGCGCTACTGCCTTGCTAAGCGGTATGTCACGTGATCTTACCAAGCTCATCCGCGAGGCTGCTACCCCGAAGGATCTGGTGCTGGCGTGTTCGCTGTTGCGCCGTCGGCTGCTGGACAAGGGTGCAGCGGCTGGTGCCGTAGTCGACAGCGACGAGGGAGCACGGAAGAAGCTAAAGAGCACCAAGACAAGCACCGCCGTCGCGCGCGCGCGAGCGCGAGCGTGGACGCGAAAGGAGCTGGAGCTGGCTACCGTCTTCGCCGCACAGGCGGCGAAAATGGCACCCAAATGCAAGGGCGTAGAACTGGGTGCGCTTGCCAGCGTCACGTCTTCCCTGTGCACTGCAGGCGTGCTGCCCCGGTCAGTGGCACAGGAGTTCATGCGCGCCGTGTGGGCCCGCTGCGCAGCCGGGCTTGCTGTCGCCTCGAGGGGCGAGGCCGCGGGACCAGAGGCTGCTGCAGCGCTTACGCTCAGCTTGGAGAACTGCAAAACTATCATGGATGCGTCTCGCTCGGCCCACCTGGCGCGGACCGTGCCCCCGGTCATTTTTTTGGAGGCCTTTGCCGCCCAATGCAGTGAGCTCCGGGAGGGGCGTTTGGGCGTGGTCGGCGGGGAGGAGTCGCCCTCGACCGCGCGCGGGACGGCACGAGCGTACGCGGAGGCGGTCACGAAGCTGCGCCGCACCGCGGACTTGGGGCGGTCACTCGTGTCCTACTTCGGGTCGCTGCGGCCGTCTCGCGGCGCGGCGGAAGGCGACGCGGCGATGCAGAGCACAACCTGGCGAGAAGCCCAGGTAAGTGCGCTAGAGTCCTACCTCGAGGTTGCCCATTCTGTGGCGGAAGCTTACGCGACGGAGGCCACGCTCTCCGAAACGTGGTGGGCCGAGTTGGATGGCGGTAGCCCGCCGCCGATGCCGCTGGAGCTGCTCAGCACAACCGCCAACGTGATGGCACAGATTTATCGACTGGTGCACCGCCGCGTCGGCTCGACGAAGCGAGTCAGCAGCATACCCGCAACGGCGCCGACCGTCCCCGACGAAGTGCCGGACGCAGAGGGCGATGTTCTGGACGGCAGCTTGGCCGCGGTGGATGACGCCGGAGCAGCGGTTCTGTCCGAGTTGGAGAGCAAAGTGCTCGAGGATGATGTGGAGCCATCGCTTCTCGTCGACGACTCGCCGGCAAACCTTTTCACTGCCACTCTTGACCAAGCAGTCCATGACATTCTGGGACTGCTGGGCGACACGATTGTGGCTCTCGCCAGACAGCAACAGCAGCAGCTCTCTTCGAGCGTCTCTGCAAATGTGTCGGGCGAGACAGCCACAGAGGACTACGGCGGGCGGCTCACAACTGCGCCAGGTCATGCCTTGGTGCAGAACCCAAAGCACCTCCTGATGCTCTTGCGGGCCTTCGAGACAGTCGATCACCCGCACCCGGAGATGCTGTACAGCGTGTTGCCGGAGCTGCGCGGCTGCGCTGACCGGCTCGACCCCTTGGAACTGTCACTGCTCATTCGCGCCTTGACGCAGCTAGGCGCGTGGAACAGCCGCCTGCTGAGCGCGCTTGCCACCGCCGTGGCGTCGAAGATGAATCAGTGCGAGCTGCGGCAATGCTACACACTGCTGCACGGGCTGTGCCGATCTGGCTGCACCAGTCCAGACACGTATGTGGAGCTGCGGTCGACACCGCACAGGGACTGGGATTCTGGCCGCGGAGGTGCCTCGAACAAGGCGGCGGCGCAGGAGCCGTTGCAGCGTTTGGCGGAGAACACGCTGCTCCGCCTGGACGCATTCGTGCGCACCAAGGACGCCTTTATGTCTCTTTCGCGGACGGCCGCGGTGGCGGACTTGGTGGGTGTGGTAAAGGCCCTGCGCTTCTTTCACGCGCCGCCGCCAGCGACATACGACGCTTTCGTGGTACTCGCCGTTCGCAGACTCGCCTCTCAGGCGAAGCTTCTGTCGCTCGGAACGGTTGTGCAGCACACCATGGCGCTGCTCAACGCCGTATCGGAGCTTCGGCAGCCGGAGCAGCAACGTGTGTCGGCGCAGGCGTTGTGGACGGTGCTGCGCCGCGCGTTCGCGTCGTCGACTGAAGCCGGTGAACCAGGAGCGTTGACAGCAGCCGCGGGGGATGCGTTCGCCGGCGTGCTGCACCTGCCCGCGTGCTGGGAACTCACCCGATTTGCCGCCTTGCATTCCTTGCAATACGGCCGAGAGGCGACGCGGGATTTTTTTGCACCTATCGCCGCCTCAACCACGGAGCAGCGAGCGGTCAGTTGCGCACATCTGACTCAGACGCGTCTTGCAAGGTTCATCGACACGTACGCATCGGACCTCACGGCCCACACACGCTCACCTTCACCTCCCTTGACGGCCGCTGAGCGGGCTGCTCTCCGTCGATATGCGCTTCACGCCTCACCGTGCTTGGTCCGCGGCGATCGCGAGCTTGACGTCTACATGTGCGCACCCCTGAAGCTTGCTCGCTTGATCGCGGACGGTGACCCAACCACACTCGTGCACGCTGCCACTACGGCCGCTCCGGCAGCGCAAGCGAGGCGGTGTATACGGCTGCTTGCGTGTCTCCTCCGCACCGACTTGTGGCCTCCCTCAATCTCGGCTGCGACGGCCGACACACAAATGCTCGTCGCTGCGCTGCTGCGGCTGTGGACGGCGGCGGAGCTTCACGGCCTCCTGCGACATTCGCCAGGCGCCTTCTCGACAGAGGAGTTGCTGGTGCTGGCGGCTGCCGCCGATCGTGTGCACCAGCACAGCGTCGATGCCGGCAACTTGCAGGACGACTTTGCCGTGACTGTGCGCCAGCTGTGTGCTGCCACGACGGAGTGGCGCCTGCCTGCTGCCGTGGATGCTTGGATGCTGTTCGCCATGCCCTTTATGGCGAGCTCGTCGATGCCGTCAGCCGCGCTGACGAACTTCAGCGACGAACTCTTCTTGATGCTTGTGGCGAGCGGCGACGTGCTTGTAACGAGGTTCGCGCACGCACAACGGTCATGGGCTACGCGTGGGGCACGAATGCTGCCGGAGCTGCTGCGTCTGTTTCGCGGTCCTGGCCAGCTGGATGTGGCCATGTTGCAATCGGGGGCTGTCGGTAGCGACACGCTATCTTTCGCGCTTCCACACACTGCCGCCGACGCCCCGGCCGCAAGGGCACGCTTTTTAGAGATGTACAAGGAGCTGCTCCGCTGCTTTACTTTGTGCCTCGCTTGAACTCACGGAGCCGTGCCTGGGTAAGCGCTCTTGCGCGTTCATGGGCTGTTGGCTGATTGCCGTGCTTGCGTGTGGGTGTGGGTGTGTATGTGGGGGTGGGGCGGGGGGTTTTTCCTCGTCTAGTGCGTTTCGCATTGTCCCCCTCTTCGTTCACCTTCTTGCACGGTATGCGAGCCTCCGGAGGCGCCCTTCACATCATAAAGCGGCACGCACATACGGGATGCGGGCGGTGAAGAAGGCAGGAAGACGAGGCAATGGCTGCCGTCTTCGTCGTCCTTCCTTCCTCGCAGCTTCTCATTCGCCATCGATGCGCCGCATTTCTCTCTGGATAGTGCGGCTGTGTCTGCGGTGCGCACCCACACCGCACGGTGTTCGATGATGCGCAGACGACCGTCTGACGCCTACACCTCTTTAGCGCACCTTCGTGCTTTCTTCATCAGCCGTGTGCATCAACTCATGCTCCGCCGCGCACGGCAAGTGCCCTTCTTCTCCCCCGCTCTTCCTCATGCTTCTCGTGCGTTTCCGCCTTCGCTTCTTGACTCCTTCCCCTTCGGCCCCCCCAAAAAAAAAACCTTGCGCCTGCCATCTCTGCTGCGCGCGGTGGTGCGAAGGGAAAAAAGAAGCGGTGCACTTCTCTGTCTTGAGTGTTCTCACGCCTCCCCTCCCGCCGCCGTGCTCCGTCACGGTGTCTCTCTCTCCATCTCTCCTTACCCTCCCTCCTCCTCGCAGTCTCATGTGCGATTCGTTTTGTCTCTCGCCCCTTCTCCGGATCGAGGACCGAAAACGGCACTAGAAAGGAAAACAGAGCCGTCGTCACACGCGCTCTTACTCTCATGGCGGCCAAGCCGACCACATGCGACGCAGGCGAGGAGACATCGCTTATGCGCCAGCTGGAGCTGCTGCTGGTGCCACTGCACCACCGCTTCCGCTATCCGCTTCCGGTGCCGGCTCACTTCACGGCGGGTGAGGGGGACGGCGCCTCGATTGCTGCTGCTCTCACGCGTGCACCAGGGTCGCCTGCGCTTGCTGGCGCCGGGGCGACAGGTTCGTCCTATGCCGATCCGGCAGGCACCGCGGCGTCGCACTTCGCTGGCGACTCGGCACAGCTCAGCGAGCAACAGCAGGATGAGCGACTTCATCGATCTGCTCTGCGAGTGGTGGAGGAGCATGTGCCCGACTTGCTAACGTGGCAGGCGCGGGTGCAGCGCGGCGCCACACAGGCGGGAAATTGCTATCAGGTGCTGGAGCGGGTGCGGAGCAGCGTGTCTGCGATGCAGCGCGTGACGGAGTCGGTGCAGAAGCAGAGCGATCATCTCAGCCACAACGCCTCTGCCATGATGGTGCGCAAGGCGAAGCTGGAGCTTGTCCGCGATGCCTTGGAGCAGAACTTGGCGCACTTCACGCACATCGACGACCTATGCAGGGAGGCAGGAAACCCCTTTCTGAAAGCCGGCTCGGCGCGCTTCTCTACACTGCTGCAGGACATCGCCAAGGAGATGGAGTTCCTCTGCACCAACACGCAGTACAAATCTGCCAAGCCGTACGCTATGAAGCTCGCCGTGGCACAGCAGACGGTCAGCGCGACGTTGAAGGACGCGGTGCGGACGTCGTTTCGCACCATGGAGGCCGAAACGCTGGCCTCGCCCGCCTTTCGAGCTGCCACGCAGGTGCTGCAGGAGGACAGCGCGATCCCCAGCGACAGCCCTCTCACCAGAGCCTCCACGTCGCCGTCGACGGTTTCGATGCCCGCGACAGCAGCGCCGCCGCTGCAGCTGCGCCCGCATGACGTGGCTGGTTCTTTCGAAGAGTTCCTCGCTGCCGTGAACGACGTATTTGTGAAGTCTGGAGACAGCTTCACGTCACTGCGGCGCATGGCCGAGCTGCGGCAGGGCGGCTTCGGCTACTCCGGGGCGGAGGCTTTTGGGGAGGAGATGCTGACCGCTGGCGGCCGACTGGAGGCGGATCCTGGGATGCGGGAGGTGATGAACTCCTACTGCGAAGCGCGCGTTGGCGTGGTGGTGCCGCTGCTGCGCTACTGGCTCACACTATGGTATTACCTTGACGCGCAGCGGAACTCGCAGGCCGACGCGAAAATTGTCGGCAGCGTCGCGGCTGCGGCTGCCGCTGTGGGGGCGAAATCGCCGGCTGACACCGGCGCTGCTCGGCATCAGCTCTCCGGCGTCGCGGAGGCGCACACACTTCCGCAGTTGGCCGAGCACATCTGTGGACTGCTTCAGCGCTCCCTGGCTGCGGAGTCGGATGTGCTCGCGCGGCTGTGGCTGAGAGACGACATCGTCTCCCACCTTCTCCCGAGGCTTGTGCCCAGCATTGCCGAGGAGGTGTACTACATGTTTCGCTCTCGGCTGCTGTGCATCGACGACGTCGGCGAGCTGTCCCGCACAGTCGAGAGCATTCAGCGTGTGAGCCTGCTCCACAACACTGGCGTCCAGGACTCGCAAGTCGTGTCGGACCTGTGGGTGCGTATGATCCAGGACACTCAGGAGCGTCTCGTCTTCCGCACGAGCGTGTACCTGCGACAAACGGTGTCGCGCTGCACCCCGACGCGCGAGATCGCCAGCGTCTACCTCCGCTGTGGCACCGATGCGTACACCGCCGAGCCAGCAGCGTCCACCGGAGACGCCGCCCAGACGCGAATGTTTTACATTCCTGGTGTCGTGCATGCGCTCAAGCTGCTCGACTGGCTGTACCCGACCCTAGAGTTCTCTGTCTTCTCGGTGTTTGCGGAGGAGGCGGTGCACCACAGCCTCGACCTCATCCGGCAACTGATGAGGCTGATGCGGCAGATGGACTCGAGCGACACGCTGCGAGACTCAAAGGCGTTCCTGTGTCAGCTGGCCCACCTCCAGCACCTGCAGGTGACGCTGTCCCACGTCGATGCGAACATCACCGTGGTGGAGAAACACATCAGCTTAGCGGCGCTGCGCAACCGGAGGCTGGAGCTGGAGCAGTCCTCGCGGGAGTCGAAGAAGGAGGTTGAGATGGACCTGCTCAAGTGCAGCGAGCACCTCACGACGGCCATGTTTGCGTTGGTGACGCAGCCCGTCTCCGGTGCGGCGAAGAAGAGCGAGGCAGAGCGCATTCAGCTCGTTTCGGAGATGAAAGGGCGTGCTGCGGGGATGGAGCGCATGATTGCCTTCTACGTGGAGCATGAGGAGACGCAGCAAGACTTGATGCATTTGTTGCGTGAACGCGTTGCAGAGCTCGCGGCCGAGATGAGTGTGGATGTGCACGCGGTTCCGGCGGCTCCAGTAAAGATGGCAATGTCGGAAGCGGAATCTTCCACGCAAAACGCTCTACAACGCTCTGCGACGGAGGTGGGTGTAGCACCTCCGCCACCAGCGTCAGCGCCGCAGCCCGCAAATACGGCCGCAGGTGACAGTGCCGATTCGTACCACGCCCCTCCGCAGTCTTTCGCAGCACCAGCAGGGGCAGCGCAGCCCGCGGCGAGCGCACCGGTAGCATCTGCCGGCGCTACCGATCAATTCGCTGCGTTGCCAACCCACGCGCCGAGGGCCCCTCCAGGGTTTCCGAGCCCTCCCACGGAGCGCGTGACGTACGCGTCGGCCCCGCCTGCCACGACCGTCTGTCATCAGTCGCCGTTGCAGGACTACGCAGCACCGACAGCTCGAGCACGTCCCAGCACTCAAGACGGCACGGACATTATCTGAACGAGCGCGTCCGCGCCCGCAGCTGTGAAAGCTAGGGGAAGGAGAAGGGGGAGGGAGTTACGGTGGCATTCAAACGGTCTTTGCGACCATTACGTTCTCCATGTGCCTGCGTGCGCGCGTGCGTGTGCGGTGCGCCGGTGAGCTTTGTGTGAGCCGCGGCCATCTTCTCAGGTGCTTTATGGTCATGTCTGTCTGCCGCTGTTGGCGGTTTCGCGTATTCATGTTACCCTCCCTCTACCCATGCGTGCGCGGAGGTCGCTTCTGCAGCCCAGCCAAGGAGACTTTCACGCAGAGGCGCGGGTATCTCGCTCTCTCTTCCCCGTCGCGCTTGTGCCAAAGAGGTAGTGGGGCAGCATGTCCCGGAGTTCACGCGCGAGAACGGCGCATGGCCTCTTTTTTCAAAGGGGTGGGGAAGCGCGGGAAGCCTCCCTTGCCGTCACGTCTCTTTGCTACCCCTGTCTTCCGCATCACATCGCATGCTTTCGCTGCCTCTTCGCCCGCATCCCCCCGCTTGGCGTCGTTTTCTTCGTCTCACACTTCCTCTTTCTCTTTGCACTCGTCTTTCCATCTCTCTCTGGTTCTCTCTCTTTATTCCTCGGGTGTGCCTCACAGCCTCTGGCCCTTGCAGGGGTCACAGCCTCGCCTTTGAAGTCGCGCAGTGCCGTTCCTCCGTTTCTCTCGTACGCATCAGGCTTGGCAGGTGCACTTCTTTTCCTCTTTCCTTCGCATCGTTGTGCTTTGGTGTGCTTGCTATTTCACGGAGCTCGTCTTGCCTTTCACTCGGGTGGGGGGCTCGAACACAACGACAGGCATACACGACGACACCAGCAAAGAACTCCTCCCTCTCCTCCCCAAAAAGAAGGCCTCCTCTCCGTCTTGGAGAACCCGCGACGCGTGCTTGGGGCGACACTGGTGGCGAAAGGCGCGCTTGCACTCACATAGCTGCAAACGTGCAGCCGCCTCACAAACGGAAACATCGTTCCTGTTTTTCGAATTCTTGCCCCTCATCTCGGTCTCTCTCCGACTGATGTATCGCTGTTGCTCCCCTCTCTATTTCTTGTTGCTTCTCTCTCGTCTCTCTGCCACCCTCCTCGCACACGCGAACCGATACTCCGTGGGTGTGCCAGTGGCTCTCTCTCTCTCTACCTGAGTGGGCGTGCGTGTGGCTTTGTGCCCGCGCGCGACATCAAAGCGAACTCCTCCTCCTCCTCCTCCTCCTCCCTCCTCACAGAAGTGCCCCGCTCGTTGCTGCCTTGGACTTTCCTACTTTAATCCCTTCCCTCGTGGGCCCTCTCCCGAAGCCACACCCCTTTGTGTTGTCTCTCTCTCTCTCCCATCACTGGCAGCGGCGAAGTGCAGTCGACCTCCTTCCTGCCGCACTCACTCCCGAACCGTCACACCGCTCCACGTTTTCTTTTTGTGTTTTCTTTTTTTCTTCCTACCTTTTTGTTTTCGCTTCACGCTCCGTCTCGCGATTGTTCACGCTGGCAGAGGAGGCTCCACGTCTTGTCCCCAACCTCTCACCCACTTCTCTCTTACTGTTTCACTCTTCTTTTTTCTGCGTTGACCTGTGGAGACGCGGTGCGAGGACTCTATACATATAGAAGGCACGGCCGGCGCGCGAGTACTACGAGACCACCTAGCGACACCTCCGCTTCTCCACACCCGTTCCCACCCCAGCACCCAGGGCAGCCCACCATCCTCCCAGGAAGAACGCAGGGTGACGAGACTGGTGCTTCCTACCTGCTTCGCTCGTTTCAAAGGCGAGGCACAGGCTCAATCGACAAAGAGCCCTTGCGTAAACAGGTGCTTTCATCGACTTGTTCTTCTTTGAAGCGCCCCGCTCCACAAGCACAGAAAGGCTTATTCACACAGACGCACACACTCACACACACAGATACGTGCAGTTGGGCATGTCCTACTTGTCACCCGCCCCCTTCTACACTTCTTGCTCTCTCTCTCTTTGCTTGTGCACACCGTCGTAGGTGTCCCCGCACGGCAATCTTCAGCATCTGGCGGCAGTAGAGCCGACCGCAAGGGGAAGGAAGCAGCTCCTCATCATCCCCCCCCCCACGCGTGAGAGGTACATTTGGAGGTACAAGCGAGCTCATCGTCGATCAGCGAGTACGCATGTATCACTACTTGGTGAATGCGCTCAAAGGAAAAAGCGGCAAGGCGGACGGGCTCGTCGCTCGCAGCGATCCAGCTATTACGGACTCCAAAGCGGGACTCAATGCACGTCTCAGAGAGGAAGAGCAAGCTCAGCGGGTGCTGCGCGACCGCCGACGCGCCTACTCTGATTTCATGACCCGCACGCCACTTGGCCGTGTGCTGGCGGATCAGATGCCGGCGGTAGAGAGCATGTCCACTGCACCCGCCACCGCCTTTGCTGTTTGCCAGACATCTTCGTCTTTAGACACACGAGCCACGGGCACCTCCGTTTCTCTCGCGACAGGAGGAGAGCGGCCGTCATCAACGGAAACTGGGCTGGCGCACACGAAACTGGAGCTAACCATGTACGAGGCGCTCGCGCCTTTGCTCTCCCGTCGAACAGCCATAATGACACGGCGAGTGCTGGAGCTGGCACCGCAGTTGGCGCCTGCAGCGCCTGAAGCCGCGCGTGGCGAGCAGGCAAGCACAACCTTCACTCTTCCTCCTCCTTTCCCTTGCCAGAGGCCGTTTGTCACCCTGGAAGAGGCCAAGGAAGCCCTGCTGCCATTTCTGCTGGTGCTGGTGCAGCTCCGTCATTGGCAAGCGTGCCTGGCATCGCTGTCCGCGACCCTCTCCTCAGAGGCCGCTGCTCGCAGCGAGAGTGCCACCACCGCCTCGGATCGACTCGTAAAGGCCCTGCAACAGCTCAGCCACGTTCTCGTCGCCATAACCTGCGCGACAGAGTTGCAGACGGCAGCGATGCGCAGCCACCTTGACCTTCTCGGTGGCGAAGTCACCGCTTGTGTTGCTACGACACTGCAGTTTCTCCGCCGCCTCACACGCTCATGTGGGACGGAGGAGTTCTCGCTTCTGCTAGGCAGGGTTCCTGCGGCATCCGCGTCGGCGGCGGAGTCGATACCGCGAGAAAGCGAGGATGCGATCGGAGGCGGTGACAGGCGAGACGGCACGAGCACGCCGCACCCTGTGTCTGTGGAGGTGGTGGAGATACAAGCCTGTCGCCTCCTCTCTCTTTTCCTTTACTGGTTACACGTGGTACACGACATCTCGACTCCTTCCCTGGCCATCGAGGAGCTTTTCCTCACCTCTTCCACAGCTCGGTTTAACGCATATGCTGCGACGGTGGCAACCGCCAAGGGAGCAACCGCGGGCACTGCAGAGGCGGAGGCGGAGGAGATGCACCGATGCACCGGCCTAAGCAATGCGGCCCTCCTCCGTCAGACCGGCCCCGCGCCCTCTTGTGTTCCGCTCGCAATGCTGTCGCTGTCGGCGAGCGACGCGAGCGGTGGCAGTGGGGGAGACAAGTCCCCAAGCGAGGGTTCCTCGCCTCTCCTCGCATCTTCCAGCAACGTCGCAGGCTCCTTGACTGCTCTTCTTCTGTTCGCGTCAAAGGGTGTCGTCGAACATGCGCAGGCGAACAGTGAAGCGCATACGGTGATGGTCGAGGGGCTGGCAGTTGAGGAGGACTCCGATCTCGGCCTCATCTTAGTACTGACTTCCCGCCTGCTGCGCTACATGTTTGCTGCTGGTGCCTCACCGCACTTGGTGCAGGTGACAAAAGCGGCTGGCCCGCTGCAGAGCGCCCTTAGCCTCCTCCTCGTTCGCTTCATCGCTGGTGACCGGAACCCGTCGGCTCTACGCGCTGTGGCAGAGAAGACAGAGGCATCGCAGTCCGCGAGCCTTCGAAGCTGCGGCGCGCAGCCGCATCTCGACGCGGCCGCGGACTTCAGCTTCCCAAGAAGGAGCTCGCTTGCCTCCACGTCGCAGCCACCGTCACCTGCGCGTAGCCGCTGCAGCAGCAGAGCTTCGGTTCCTTCAGAGCAATCGGGGCGTCTGACGCGGCAGCTGCGTCTACTTGGGCAGCTTTCGTGCGGCCTCGTGCTGCTGACGACGCTTTTGCAGCAGAATGCGATGATCGTTTTGGACATCATGGACCACTCCTTCTTCTTCGACGCACTTGTGACGGTGCTACAGGTGGTGGGCTCTCGTTTCACGGAGCCCTCACGGCAGGGAGCGATGGCGGCGAGGGTCTTGGACGCCGCCGGCCGGCGAGACTCAGATGCGTGGGCGGACTGGGTGCGTGGTGTCGAGACCGTCGCGGCGCAGGGGACGGCTGCGGAGGACATCTCAGTCCTCCTTAACCACGCGCTCGGGTCCCCGTTGCAGTTTTCCCTGACGCTGCTCTCGAGCGATCCTTATGTGGATGAGTTTCTGCATGCCTACCTTGGCTTGCTAGCTGCATGTCGTGTTGTACGCTCGACTCCCTTGGCATTTATTGCACCACCGCCGCGAGGCATGCTACTAGGCAGCAATGGCGCCATCACCGCGTCGGCGCGCGAAAGTCGTGCGCTTGACACCCTCGACCAACTGGAGCTCACCCTCTTAAAGACGTTCTTAACCGCGTACGACACGTCGACCGAGGACGCCGCTCCTGCCGCCGCCGCCGCCGCCATGGAGCTCTCCATCACGCTCCCACCGTGTCCAGAGCAGCACTCCGTTGACTCAGAAGCCACTGATGCGCTCCCACCCAGCGGTGACATGAACGCCACGGGCTCCTTGACGTTTCCCTTGGCGTCCTGCATCTACAACCTTCTTCTCAAGCACACGCTGTGGTGCCTTGGCGAGCAAGAACGACGCCGCGGCCAGCCCCTACCGCCGCCCCCACCACCTTTAACGCCACCTCAGGCGCCAGTGCCGCCGCAGCAGCACCATCTCGCGCTTCCGCTGTTTCAGTCGTCCGTGTCGTCGGCCGTACTGCGCCTGTCCATCGACAACCCTGCCTCCACGGCGACGGACACGCCGCGGCTGGTAGCGCAGCCACCGCCCACACATCCGCCCGTCTCCCCAACATTATCACCGTCGACCATCACGCCCGCCAACCTGCAGCAAAGCGCTGCAACCACGCTTCCTGGCCACAGCAGTCTTGCCGCTATCACAGGCACCGGCAGCAGCGACTATGATCCGTTCGTTCTGTTTTTGGTGCGCCACGGCCTCTTCCGCATTTTGCTCCACGACGAGCACTTTGCATCTGCCTTCGCCTTGGCCGAGTCGACGGCCGCCGTCAACGCCGCCGACTCTCCTCGGGGGCGCAGCTGCGATGAAGAGGCGGCAGACAAGCCGACCACGACTCGGCAACGCTCCTACCTTGTCCTGTACCTTCTCTCGCACTTCCTGCAGCTGCGTCCGTGTGACGCGGGCTCGAGCGACGGTGAACAGATCGCACAGCCCGCCGGTGCGCAGGAGGGAGGCGGCGCTTCTGCGGATCCGAACGTTTCATGCCGTAGCGCTTGCAGCCGTAGTAGCAGCAACGCGGCGCTCTCCGCTGATGAGCAGCAGCTGGCACAGGAAACGGCGGAGGCGTTGATGACGGTCTTGCGGGTATCCTCGGTGTCAGTTTCACCTCCCTGCTGCGCGGTTGTGCGCTGTCGGCGTCGCCGCTGGTGCAACTGCCTTCTCGCACTCTTAAGTGCTGCAACAGCGGCGCCTGGCGCGGCTGCCTTTGCTCCCATCCATGTGAGAGAGGAGCTCCGCGCAGGCATCGAGATCGACGCACCAAGCGCGGCGGACGCGAAGACGACACCTGCCGCGGCGGCAGCGGTGTGTGAGGCGCTTGTTCGGGCTGGAGGCGCCGAGTATCTTCTACGCGCTGCCGCGGTCGCGGCTGATGCGGGCGCTGCAGGCCAGCCCGCCAACACGGTCTCTTGTGCCTGGGCGATGCAGGCGGCACGAAGTCTCGTCAAGAACTCGACAGCTTCTGTTCACATCTCAACGAACTGCGTAGAGTCGCTGCTGCTGCCGCTGCTGTGGCATCCTTCGCTGCGCTCGGATGGGCAGCGGCTGCTGGAGACCCTCTTGTGTCAACCGCTTGTCGGCTCGGGCATGGCCGTGGACACCAATGTGGACATGAGAGAGCTGTCATCGTCGATGGTGTCGTCCACCGGGAAAGTCGGCAGCGACAGTGCTGCAGCCGATATGCACGCAGTGCCGCGGCACTGCCGGAAGCTCTGCGAGGGTGTCTGGCGAACGCTATGCGAATGCGCGAACGGCTCTGCAGTGGGGGGCAGTGGCGTTGAGATGCCGGACGCCATCACATCTGGGACGCGCGCCGTTTCCACGACGAACGCCGATAAAGGGGGGCGCCAGGCCGTTCTGCGTGCTGTGCTAGGAGCACTGGGGACTGCGTTTAGAAAACTGAGTGGACAGCGATTCTCTGACGCCGGGGAGCACTCCGGCGAGTTACTGCCGCTTCGCACGTTGCAGAGGGCCCTGTTCGAGGCGAGCAAAGACGATGGGCAGCACATATACGAATTTCTGCTGCATGAACTCGCCCAGTTGTGGAAAGCGGTGGATAACCCTGGCACATCATCGCGACCGCCTCCGCTGAACACAGCCGATGTGGCGGAGGTGGCGCTTTCGCCTCCTTTTCCAGTTCCCTTTCTTATCGCGGCATCCGACGCGCCCAGCGCGCCAGACACCTCGCCAGCGGAGGCTACGGAGGCATCAGCAGACGCTGTCGCCACCTGTCGTGCCGGACGCGAGATGGTGCGGTTGATTGTCATCGCGCTCGTCGGCATGACGCTGGCAAACCCATCGCAGCGCGAGGTTCTGTACCGCGCCACCGTCGACGAAGAAGCGCTGGTGAGGTGCATCGTTAACGCGTGGGGCACGACAGGTGGCAGCGGGGCGCTCCCATTTTCCCGCTCGATGAGCGAAGGCGACGCGTGTGGAATGGTGCGGGTGTGCTCGTACCTCATTTACGAATCGGTGGACGCCGTGGATGCCTTCTTCGATGAAGACGGTGAAAGCGGGTCACAGGACGCGGCGCCGCGGCGCCGCGGCTGCAGCCATGATGCGTCATGGGCGTGGTCTCTGCAGAATACGATGCTGTTGGCTGCCGTGCTGCGCTGCTTCACTCGTCTGGGGTCGTTGACGGATGATCAGCAGGCGGCGCTGCGCAAGTTGCTGGTCTCCCTCACCCGCACGGTAGAGAGCTGCTACGTCAGTCTCTACCTGGCCGCCAGCTCAGCCGTGCACGATGTGCTGGCGCAGCTGCTACCGGTCGTTGCACTTCTGCCAAAGCCTGCAACACTGCGGTTTTCCTCCTCTGCCGAAACGGAGGCCGCGCTTCCACGGCTCGACGTCGTGCTCGTTCGCCTTCTTGCTGTGCTTACCCACTGTCACGTCGACGCGCGGCAGCTGAAGCAGCTGCTGCTGCTGGTGATTCACTCAAGGCACCAGCGCGACCGCAGAGCGCTCGTGCCGCTGGTTTTGCAGGTGTTGAGCGAGGCTGTCCAGCCGCCTCTTAATATGACACTTTTGCACGCGGCCCGCCGCGACCCACAACACTTCGTGAGCCTCCACCGCGGGCGCGGCCCTGCTGGGTTCTGTGCTGCGCTGCCGGACTTCCCTCTTGAAGGCTATTCGGCATCCCTCAACGTGCGGTGGGAGGGCGATGTGACCTCGCGGAATGCGGCAGGGCAGGCTGCCGGCGGAGACACGACGCTGCGCCAATACGACGACTGTGCCTGCATCTTCTCCCTCCGTACCGCCGATCGCGCGACGCTGCTGGCTTTCATGGTGGAGCGACGCACGGGGCGCCTCTTTGTGCAGTATCGTAATCTGCAGCAGCAGGAGCTTCGCGTGTACCTGGCGGCGTCGCTGCTGCCGCGAGAGTGGACACATCTGTGCGTGTCTCATCGAGCGGCGGCTTTCTTGACGGCAACAGCCGGCGGCCAGCTCACGCTGTTTGTGAACGGTGCCGAGGCGGCAGTGATTCCGCAGGTGACCTACCCCCTCATGTCGCGCGGGTACCTCTACGTGGGCTGCCTCGGCCACGAGGTGGACAGGCTCAGTGTGGCGCACGCTTTTTACGGCCAGGTGTCCACAGCGTATTTCTTTCCCTACGTGCTGCCTGAGCGCGAACGCGAGGTTTTGCAGACCACAGTGGGTGTGGCGGACACCGCGGCGTGGATGTTGTCTTCGTCAACTGCCACAATTCCGCCGCTGCGCCCCGGCTCATTCGCACCGGGGCGTCGTCCCGGCTCATCCGCGTCGGAGAGCGCCGCCGACGCGGACGGCGCCGAGCAGTGGCTGGCTGGCCGGGCCGTCGTCTGCGTCGACACGCGGCTGAGTGACCGGGGTCATCTCTACAATCTATCTGCCGTGTTGCGTGGCCGCACGGGCCGTGAAAGCCGCTTGTTGACTCTGGAAGGGTCCCTCGTATGCAGTACGCAGCGTCTAATAGACTCGATGGGGGCGCTGGGGGCGCTACCAAGCGTGCTGATGCCACTCTGCGTCTTGCTGGTGAATCCAAATCTACCCATTTCCTCTCGCAGCTTGGCTGCTGCGGCGCCGATTGGCAGCCTTGCCCACAGAGAGCCAGGCCTACCACCCTTCTCGTCGCTCGGCGCGGCCGCCGTCAGTGCTAGCAGAGCAAGCGACACGATCAATGCCTCCGTGCTGCGAGTGCTGGACTTGGTGCCGCCGCTGGCTTCTGCAGAGGCGATTCGCACCGAAATGGCCGAGGCACGTTTTTTCGTTTTCCTTGGCCAGGTATTGCAGCTACTAGGCCCCTCGTTGCAGGTGGTGGTGCCGGCCGCTTTCGTGCAGCTACTCGAGGCTCTCGCCCCGTTCCCGCGACTCTTCGAGGACGCCTTGACAAACTTGTTTCTCTCTGCCGACGTGATCCGGGCTGCCCCGCGCGCGGTGCAGTTGACCTGGGTGAAAGTACAGCGCTTTTTTCTGAGTGCACACCCTGACGCGTTGCCCTGCCTGCGCACCCTAGGCACATCCATGTTTGTCGCGGCGGAGCTGCTGCGCGTGACGGCAGAGGAGGCGAGTGAGGAAGAGTTGGCGCAGGAAGACACCCTGGTGCTGCCCCAAACACAGGATGTCGTGACGCACCCGTTACTCTCACCCACCTCGTCCACTTCACGCCCCCTCTCGGCCGTTGCTGGCGATGTCTCAAGGGCGTCCTCGTCCGCCACGACCTCCCCCTTCTTGCCTTCTTCAACGCCACCGCCACCGCCGCCTTCGTGCTCGCTGCAGGACCTGGAGAACCAGTGGATGGCCTACTTCGAGGCACTCGCCGTTGCTCCCGTCACCCTTGGTGATGCGGAAGCTCTGCAGTACTTTGTCGGGAATTTGCACTTGATGTGCCCCAAGGCTTCGGTTCAGTTGCGCCTCCTGCGTCGCGTGCGTCAGCTTCTCGTGACGAGCAACACGCCGTATCTGGTCCAGCTACTGGGGCGCAGGAACTACGTTGTAAACCTGATGCCATACCTCACCTCCGCGTCCTCCGAGGCAGTGCGGCTTGAGGCGCTCCTGCAGCTTCTCTTCATGGTTTTCCGCTCGAAGCGCACGCAGGAGCTGATGAACCCGGTGCTGTTGGCGAGCAAGGACACAGTCGTGCACGTCGTCGAGGAGGTGTCGCTGTCGTGGTTAAAGGATGTGCTGCAGCGGTTTCCAGTGAACCTGCCGGTGTACCTGGCGCTGCGCTGCGGCTTAGTGGAGCGCTTCGACGTGCTGGCCCTTCCTACCCAGTACGTGCCCCTGGATGAGTCGCACGCGATCCGGTTTGCGGCGGTTCTTCTGCCACTGCTGATGCTGATGAAGCGCAGCACCGACACGAAGCTCAAGGGATACGTGCTAACGGACATGGCGGTGCTGCTCAAGAGCGACGCCCAGGCGTGGCGACGCGTGATTACGGTTCGCGGTTGGTACGTCTCAGTGGTTGGCCTCTTCGCGTCCTCGTGCGCGTCGTCGCCCGTGCCTGCGCCCTCCTCGCTTCAGGAAGCCCGCGCATGCCAGGAGTCAAGTGTGCCAGGTGCAGTGAGCTCCCCGACGATCCCTACAGACTCTGCCGCGAGGGAGCGAGTGCAGACAGAGGGGTCTGGGCTCGCCTTTGCTACCATCTCCATGATTCTTTCCTACACCATCTACCAGGTGCTGTTGCACGAGACGTACGGGGCGACGGAGCTGGAGCTTGTGGTGGCGTACCTGCGGGAGCAACGCCTGCATCGCCTCCTGCATCAGGTACTGTGTAGGGTTGCTGACCGCTACCGTAGCCGCCTGATGGCGCCGTGGCGTGGGGAGCGGCGAGGCGGCACGGGCGACCGCGAAGGTCCGGGCGCCCCACGGCCGTCGAATGGCTGCGCGTTCTTAGGGCTTGGCAGCGCCACCGCGGTTGTGAACCTGTGCCATTTCCTTCGCGTGGTTGAGGTTGTTCTCTTCTACGCCGGTTTGGCTCCGAGGCGCAAGGAGGCAATAATGGCCCCTGTGAAGCCCGCCGTGTCGCCGTTCACGCCAGTCGGGGCTGCGTCGGGTGGGGAGGAATTCGGCACGCACCTACCTGTTCGTGTCGGGTACTCGGAGTGGGAGCAGCTGACGCTGGTGCGGTCGGCAGATGACCCGCCCGGCGGCGTCGCGGAAAGTGACGTGTACTATGCCGGGGAGGTGGACGACCCCCACGGCAACGTGAGGCGCGCTGTTCTCCGTAGCCCGGACGACCGATGGCTGCACCTTCCGCTCGCCGTCAAGTGCGCGGAGCTGTTGTGCAGCCACAGTGCCTTGCTGCATCTCGGCAGCAACGGCAACACCACTAGCCTCTCTGTTGGTGGTGCCGGCTCGGTCGTTGGGTCGGGCAGCGCCGGGACTGGCGGGCCAGGGGATCTCTTGTGGTCGGTGGTGCTTGGCGCGTCCGCCGGCACGGGTGTCAGCAGCAGTCCCACGAGCCCCAAGGCCGGTGGGGTAGGTGGGGTCGGGCTCGGCGCGGGTGGCGGGGGCGCCACTCCAGTGGTACTTAGAGGCGGTATGCTTCGCCTGTTTGGCAGGCTCTTCAAAGTGCTTTGCCAAATGACACTGCGCTCCGGCACGGCCCTGAGCAGCGTGGTGGAGCTCACGGACGCGTTTGTGCACCGCGTAGATCGGGGACAGCGCGGCAGCGGCTTTCTGTTGCTCAAGCGCGCTGTGAATGCCGAGGACGCGCGCGAGCATTCCCCAATCGCGATTACGATGACGCTCATTTACTGTGTGCACAACCTGCTCCTGCGGCGCCTCCACGCTGCCGAGTACGGCAACACTTCAACGCACTTCAACGCCAACGCCGCCCTTGTGGATCGCCTCAAATCGCTCGTGGTGATGTTTCGGTACTCCTTCGAGCAGCTGTCGGCGTTTGCGCCCTCTCCGAGAGGCAGACGCGGCGCTCACTCATCTGTCTTTCGCCAGCCCTCTCTTCTGGCGGCGGCGTCTTGGCTCACACGTGGTGACCGCGAGGATTCTGGTGGGGACCGCAGCAGCGGCCGCAACAGCACCGCAAGCCGTGCGCGGTCCAACTCGACTTACCTCGATGACCTCACAGGCGAAACGCTCACAGCTGGCGTGCCTACACTGCAGTGGCTCTGCGACCACCGAGCCAACCCACGCCGCACCGTCGAGGCTTTCGCGGAGGTGGCGTCTCGTGTGGACTACAACGCCTTTGCGGAGCGGTGCCTCCTCGCTGTCGAGCGGGAGCAATCGACCGACAAGGCTCTAGCCGCCAAGCTCTGGTCAGAGCAGCGGGCGTCGCTCCGTCGGCTGCAGGAGCTCTTCGCGGAGAACAGCATGTCTCGTAGGCTCGTCCATGACAAAATCCAAACACTCATGGCCGCCTTCAACTCCCAAAAAACGACGGGCGCCGCTGGCGAGACGGACAGCGACGCTGGCGCCGCGGGCCTTGAAGGGCATAGCAGCACGCGCACCGACGGCTTCGCCACTGCATCCTTCACGAGTCTCTTCTTGCCCTGTGCCGCGCGGCGGGCCACCGCCGCGGCGCGGGCCAACGCGTGGACGCGCTTCACTGTTGCGCTACGTGGCACCGTCTGGTGTGCTGACGCGGCCGGTCTGCACAACACCCTCAAGTATGTGAAGCTCTCATCGCAGGAGCAGCAGTTTCTGGTGCATCGCAAGCTGGTCTACGACCGAGACGGTACAAACTACTGTGGGAGGGCGATGACCTCGTACTCAGCTCCGAGTTCACCGGTTTGCGACGACTTGTCGTCTGTCAACGTGACCAGCTTCAGAGCCATGCCCGCACTCCTGGAAGACGAGGGAGAGAGCGGTGGGGGTCTGGCTTTCGGCGGCAGCATGAGCGCCAACACGAGCCGCGCCTCGTACCTCCGTCTCCGCGGAGGCGAAGGTGTGCTGTTGCAAGCGATTGATGACGACGACGCCGGGCTCGAGGAGGACATGATGAACTTCAGCCTCGACGGCAGGGGGGACGTGTCCACCGCGGCGGCGGCCTCGTTCAGCGAGTGCCCACTCCTGCGAGAGGAGGCTGCGCCGGTGTCGAAGGGCATCGGCCCAGCCCCGACTTCTAAGGTCGACGACTTCTCTGCTGTCCCGTCGCTCCTATCGGTTCCGTGCGAGGTGCCGTACATGATGCACTGCTGGAGCGGCAGCTTCACCGTGCGCGGCTCGGAGGTGATTGTGCTCATCGACGACGACAACAAGGCGTACAACCAAGTGGTGGCTGAGGAGGCGAGGGCGTACGTGCTACGCCCGCGCCCCTTCAGTTTCCACCTCAGCCACATCACGCAGATCGCGCCGGCCCGCCGCTTCCGCATGCGCCGTACCGCGCTCGAGATTTGGACACGTGACCGGCGCAGCTGCTTTGTCAATTTTGCCGACACCGCCACTATGAACGCGGCGCTGCAGGCGGTGCGATGTGGCGAGCGAAGCAGCTACATGCTTACGGCGCCGTCGTTTCTGCGCGACGCGGCCGGCGCGGCCACCGCGGCGCTGCCAACCCTGCTTCACGAGGGCACCGGTGGCGTCCGCTGGCACAGCGCGTACGTGCTGCAGGAGAACCCGCGCCGAGAGCCGCTGCGCTTGCGGGCCACGGCGCTGTGGCGCAACCGCCTTTTGTCGAACTTCGACTACCTCCTCGTGCTGAACCTGTTGGCAGGGCGCACGTTGAACGACATGACGCAGTATCCCGTGTTTCCATGGATTCTCTCCGACTACACGAGTGAGACGCTTGACCTGACCAACCCGGAGACGTTCCGCGACTTGTCCATGCCGATGGGCGCCTGCGGCAACCGCGACCGCCGTGAGCTGGTGCGGCAACGCTACATGGAAATGCGCAGCCTTGGCGACGTCCCGTCTCACTACTTCACGCACTACAGCTCCCCCGCCATCACGCTCTATTTCCTCGTCCGGCTGCCACCCTTCACGACACTCGCGATTCTCCTGCAGGGCGGCCATTTCGACCACGCGGACCGCATGTTTCACTCCATGCAGGCCACCTTCAGGGCCGTCATGACGAGCACCCAGGATGTGCGGGAGCTGATTCCAGAGCTCTACTACTTGCCAGAGCTGTGCATCAATGAGAACCACGTCGACTTTGGGCGGCGGCAGGACCGCACCTCGATGGACGACCTGCAGCTTCCGCCGTGGGCGCACAACGACCCGTTCACGTTTGTCTACCGCATGCGTGAGGCGCTGGAGAGCGCGCACGTGTCGGCCCACCTGCACAAGTGGATCGACCTCATCTTTGGGTACAAGCAGCGCGGCAAGGACGCAATCGACGCGCTGAACGTGTTCAACTGGCACTCCTACGAGGAGCTTGACCGCAACCGGGAGGCCGGCTCCATTGATCAGCAGCTCCTCGTCGACTCGCTTGATAACATTGGCCAAACTCCGGTCCAGCTCTTCCGTCGCCCACACCAGCCGCGACTGCCGTTGGAGTGGGCCGATCCGCTGCAGCTCCCAATCCGAGTGAAGGTCATGACACTGCGCTGGGGCTGCGCACGAGTGGCGCGGACGACGGTGTTGTCGACGGACAGAGTGCTGGTGGTGGCCGGAAGTGGTGCCGCGGCCTCGCTGCGCATGCACCTGACCCCGATTCGCCAACCGTCGGTCCTGCAGATTGCGGCGGCGACTCCTCCTGCAGCGTCGACCGCCGCAGCCTCGCAGTTGCGCCGTGCGTCTGCCAGGGACGGCGTCGCCGCCTCCGCCCCATCGCAGACCGAGATGACTGCTACACACGCCTCTAGTCATGTGAACGCTCCCGCGGCTGCAGTGCCAGGCCACCCGGCGACCCCTGTTGCGGTGACACCCGTCATGAACCATCACGCGCCACCCGCCATGGATAGCGGCAGCTTCGACGTCAGCGAGGAGTACGAGCGGCGCCTTGCGCCCATTCCAGCCGGTGTCATTCCGAACAACTCGGCATACGCGGACGGCTCCTGCACGGAGGCGAGCACCGCCTTGCTGTGCTACGACAGCGAAGTGTTCCTGGTGCTTGGCGGCCTCTTTGACAACTCTGTGGTGATTCGCGCTCTCTCCGGTGCGGGTGGCGATGCGCGACTGCGTGCGCACCGCGGGCGAGTCGTCTTTGTTGCAGGCAGCGAGGACAGCCGCTATCTCGTGACAGGTGCCGAGGACACCACCTTCGCTGTGTGGTCCTGCCAGCTTCAACCGGCGCGGCAGCGGTTGGAGGTGACGATGCTCTTCACGATCTACGGCCACGAGGGCATGCCGTCCGCGGTGGACGTGAGCAGCACGCTGGACGTCGTCGCCACCGCCTCTCTCAACGGCACCCTAATGCTGCACTCTCTGAGCACCGGCGGGCTGGACCGCGTCATTCGACACCCGTACGGTGCGCCCATCCACCGCGTGCTGCTGCAAACGACGTGCTACGTGCCAAATATCGTGTTCCTTTCGCACCAAGATGAGAAAGTGTACCAGTACAGCCTGAACGGTGCTGCGCTGCGCACTTTTTCGCCACCAGGGCGAGTGGCGACATGGGCCACGACAGCGAGCCAGTGTCTTCTGCTCGCGTGCCAGCCCCTTGCCAGCGTGCGCGGCGGCAGCAGCGCTTCGGCGCCTGGCGGCGGTCCGCAAGATGGCGATCAGACATCGTGCATTTTGTACCTGCACTCCTTTTTCTTGGAGGTGCTGAAGACGGTACCGGTGCGAGCCGAGGACGTCGTGTCCAGCGTCTCGGCACATCCAACCAACCCGCAGGTGGTGGTGGCGGGCACGGAGTCTGGGCAACTGTTGCTGCTGCGCTCCGTCCTGGTGTAACACGTGTGCCGATGCAGACCCCCCTCCCCCCTCCGCTCCGCATCCATCGCTGTCAGGCGAAAGCGCGTGATTGGGCGGTGCTCATGAGGAGGCGACCGGGAATGAGGGCGTGTGGGGGAAAGAGAGAACCAAGACGGCGATCGGTGCAGCGACGTTGACGCGATACTTCTCGCGGCAATGCGCGCACGCACAGCTGCATCCCCTCTCCCAAAGCAAGCGTGAACGGCTGAGAGACCCGCGATTGGTATGCCATGGTGGCACCGCGCAGCACCAAGCGACAACAAACCTCCCGCAAAGCCGCCTACACGACATTTTCGTTATACCGGATCGCTGGTGCCACCCTCGTGAAGGGGGGGGGCGGGTGGACGCAAGGGAAGGAAAAGCGGTGTACGTGAGCGGCGCAAGCCTTGTGCACGGCTGATGCACCAAAAGCCACAAAAAATACGGATATCACTTCTCTTTGTCGCCCTTTATCCTTTTGGAGGGGCGGTCAGGGGCAAGCAGACGCCATCTCGCGCTGTGCCCTTTTGTTCTCTGTTCTGTGGTGTTGGGCGGCCGTTGTGAATGCCCCTCCTCTCCCCCTGTGCAGCACCGACATGCCTCGCTTTACGCTTCTCTTCCCTCGTTCAAACACGCCGTTTTTTTTTTTGTTGTTCTTTCACTGGCGACACACCAAACAGCACCAAAAAGGTGCCCCTCTGTTCTCCCCCTCCGGGCGCAGGGTACCTTTCAGACCAAGGCCGCTTTCCCCTTCCATTTATCTCATAGCCATACATACGCAGACACACACCAGCACACAGGCGGAGTGACTGAAAGAAGAGGATCACGTCTCTCGCCGCCCCCCCTCCTCCTCCCCCCTTTCCCGCCTCACCTCACCCCTTCACCACCGCCGCGCTGCTCCCCTTTCCCCAGAGCGAGCAGCGCTTTGCACTCATCAGCGTCGCGTGTTTCTGCTGGATTCATCTTTGTGATTCACAGCGTGCGCCTTCCACCCCGCCCCCCCCCCTGGCCCTCTCTTCCTGTCCCACCATGTCACGGCAGTTCTCCTCTAGCGAGACGCTCGACTCATCGCAGCAGCGTCTCGAGGCAGCTCGCTACGCGGCATCGACGGAGGAGGAGAGCAGTTTGCCGGAAAGCGGAGACTACGATCGCCGCTCGCCGGAGACAGGGCACTACAGCTCACGCCCGGGCCACCTTCAGCGCGTGCCGTCTAAACAGATCACCAGCGTTAGCCCGTCGTGGCGTAAGGTGCTCTACGAGCGACAGCCTTTTGAGGACAACTACGTCGACCCACAGCAGTTCTTGGAGGAGTTGAGTCATAACAAGGACATCAAGAACTACGAGTACGCGACCGTCGTCATCAATACCCTCGCCATCACACAGGAGATCTCGATCGTTGTGCTCTTCTGCCACGCCTTCATGGGTGTCTTCACGAACTCGATTGGCAAGTACTCACTCCTGTGGATTGATGTGCTGAGCGTGCTCGCCGCGCTTGTGTGCTACGTGTTTTACCAGTGCCACCAAGACGCCTGCAAGGAGACGGCGGAGCGACCCGCCAGCCTGAGCACGCGCTGTTCACCGCCGCCGCGGCAGCCATCGCGGTGGCTCTTTCACGCGTGGAACTTTGGCCGACAGGTTGTCAGCCTCGTCACAATGCTCGCCCTGCTCAGCCCCATCTTCAGCACCCTCACTGTCACCTACAGCGACGACACCATCGTGACGCTGTCCATCCTCACCATGTCCCTGCACGTGCTGTTGACGGACTACAGCTATCTGAACGCCTACACCCAGCGCTTCGACCCTAACTTGTCCGTTAACATGGCCATCTACTGCGTGACCCTCATGGCCTCACGCATCTCCAGCCCTCTAGCGAGCGGGGCCCTCATCTGCTTTGGCATCATGTGCTTCTCGCTCTCCCCGATCGTCCGTCACCTCGTTAAGCACTACTCCTTCACTGCCCACGTCGCCATCACATTCGGCCTCGTTGGCCTGGCGATCGGGTGCCTGACCCAGATCCCGATCCTGGCCATCTTGTACACCGTGACGGTGCTTATGATCTCGTTTGGCATTCCGTGGCTCTTTGTGCGCATGCACAGCAGCGTCAAGACCCAAATCAATGGCCCCTGGGACGAGGCGAAGCCCACCAACAGCGCCGCCGCGGCGGAGTGGGCCAACTCTGGCTTTTTAGCGTGAGCAGTTACCGCTGCGAATCATCTGACGGCGTTTGGATTGCGTGCTGGCGGTGTCTGACGAGGTTTGCGGGGCCGCTTTTCTTTTTGCATGGATGCCTACGTTGGCGCCTGTCGCGTGAGCTGCTACCTTCTTTTTCTTTCATTGTTGGCGTGCCCCCTCGCGTCCCGCAGTGTGTTTGGCTCGTCACCACGACCCCTGTGCGTAGAGGATAAGCCGCGAAACACAACAGCTAGAAACAACAACGAAAAAGACGCGCACCAGATGCTTGAGGGAAGTGCGCCCATGCACGTGGATTGCTCACTAGGACTGCGACTTTTCCGTCGTTGCCACTCCCAGAAGCAATGATTTTATCTCGAAAGCGTTTTAGCTCTCTCTCTCTCTGTCTCTTGCTCGTTGGCCAACCAATCTTCGTGCGTATGCTATCGCGTAAGACATGCGCCGAGCCACATGGTTTGGAGGGGGGATCAATGCCGCGAAGCATTCCCTGTGAACGCTCTCGCTCACCGTGTGCCTCTTCCAAATGAGTGTTATGACTGTCCTCTCACTTCTCTCTCGCTCATTTTCTACCATCTCCGCGATGTCTCCGACAACTTATTTTCCTCTCCTTAGTGATCGAAGCATTGACGTGCAGCAACCGAGCGCACACTACGGTAGCTGGGTAATCCCTCACGCCTCCTCGCGTGTCTTTGTTTTGTTACATGTGTTTCGACGCTTCTTCCACAGCCGTTCCTCCCCTCCTCACAGACCCACCACACACGCTCCACTTCTTTTTCCCACCGTTGTGCTTTCCTGTCTAGCTTTTCCTCACTGAACCAGGAGAAGTCGAAGACAAACAAAGAAGGAAGAGGTAAAGCGAGAGAGGAGGGAAGGCACAGTCACAACGCACTTCTCCTCCTCCGCACCTCCGTCATCTCTCTCTGTCCGTGTATCTGTGTGTGTGTGTGTGGCCTTTTCTCTCGTGCGACCTCTTTTCAACACACGCACACACAAGCACAAAGGCCTTTCTTTCGCTGCACGTGCGTGGCTAACCGCACAAAATCAGCGACGGAGACGGCATACACGCACGTACAAGTTCAGCTGACAATACGCAAAGAGGGAGCTGCATTCGCGAACAACGTGCCGTGCAACTTGAGGGTTTGTGTCGGCGTGTGTACATCAGTGTTTAGGTAGGGAAACGTAGGCAGAGGTATCGCCGAGTATACGAGAACGAGGACGAAAAAAGGGGCGCAGCATAAAAGCAAAGACCCAATCTCAAGCCCCTCCCCCGTAAAGTAGTTGTCGCTTCGTCGTGACATATTTGGTTCCTCTTTCTTTTGTTTTGAATACGTGAGCACGTGTGTGTGCGTGTGCGTGTGCCTGTCTGTGGTGATTTCTTTCCTGTTTTCTCTGCCCGTTTTTCCCTTTGTGGCTTCTCTGTTCCGGTCTCATTTCACCTCGTTTTTGTGTTTCGCTGTCGTTTTTCTCCGATCTTTGTTGCGTTGGTGCTCCTTCATCATCTCCGTCTCGCTCGCTCTTTATTATTATTTTAGCTGAGCGCCACACCCCCTGCTGACATTGGCACCCTCGGTGATTTCCGTCATCCTTGCCGCTCTCTCTTTCTCCTCCCCGCATTTTTTTATTCGCTTGTCTGTTGTGCCCCCCCCCCCCGCCCCCATTACCCTCTCCTTTTACCTTTTTGTCTCCCCCCCTCATCTCGCCGTTTTTCTCTGCGCCTCTCGTTACCCTCCACCTCCGCTGTGTGTCTGCGCTTTTGGAAGCAGGCAACTTGGCCAGCGTAATGCTTTCCGATAACGACCTGACCTTTCACATCCCCTCTGCGGGACTAAGGAGAATGGACGCGTGGACTGCGACGAACCCTAGCGCCTTTTCCCACCTGCACCTTGTCGGCAACCCGGACTGGATGTCCTCTTTTTCTGCAAGCTCGCAGGTGGCCGCAGCACGCCCCGCTCTTGCACCACCGGCGCCGGTGGCCATCGAGCCTTCCACCCCTCGGCTTCTCGCGGCACCAGCAGCCATTGACGCGCCTGCGCCAGCAGCCAAAAAGAGCTTCCTCAGCATGTTTTACCGCGGCTCTTCGAACACGGTTTCGTCGACGGCGATGCCACCAAAGGCGAGCAGTGCAGCCTCCACGCTGATGTCTGCGCCGCCCAAGGCATTGGATGCCTTCGACACCCCAATGCAGCGCGCCCTCCCTGTGGATGCGCAGCTGTCCGTGGAGCACCTTTCCAAGCTGGATGCGGTGGATGCTACAATCTCGGCGGCCCCCCGCCGTGAGCCGCCGCGTCCTATGGCACTCGGCAGCGACACATGGAACGCGCTGAGCAGCGTGCCTCTGCCTGCGAAGACAACAGCGGGATCGGCGCGGCTGCTGGCCCCACCGGCCTCCATCGACGCCGTCTTCAGCCGCGACTCGAAGCCACTCTGGAGCGACCTCTCCTTTACCTCTTGCTTCCGCAGCACTGCGCCAACGCTGGAGGCATTCCGAAGCGCGCCACCTGCGCCGATTCTGTCGACCCCACCACGCAGCCCGCAGCACCAGGCCACCTCCTCGACAGCGACGGTGGCCACAGCATTCATCCCAGTGCCGCCCAAGCCGGTCACGGCAAGCCCACTACGCGACGCTGCGGTGAGCAGTGCCGAGGCCGCGGCACCCGCAGCGATCCCGGCTGCGCGCCGCGAGCTGAGGGCAATGGCACATCCGCTGGTGCCAGTTGGCGAGGACGCGCCTGCAGTAGTCACGCCGCTGCTGAAGCCGGTGGAGGAGACACCCATGGTGTCGAGCAAGTCTGCAAACCTCGCGCCGAGCACCGTGAATGCCACGCCCCCAGTCTGGGGACCGGAGCCTCTCAGTCTCGCCGGCAGCGAGCCGGAGCGTTCGGCGTCGCCGTTGCCGACCGAGTTTGCCAAGTCCATCTCGAGGCCGACCATGCAACAGGCACAGCGGGACGAGGCGCGCGCAGCGGCCAACGTGCGCAACTTCATCAGCACCCTGTTCAGCGGTGGCGGCAGTGATGAGACAGACTCGCCCACAGCAGGGAACAGGAAGGCGGACGGGTTCAACGCACTGGAGTTTGTGACGAATCGCCGCGGCGCCCAGGCGAAGGCGTCTCAGCCGGTGGACTATAGCACCTTCTTCAACACCTCTCTCTTCGAAGACGACCACGACGAGGACAGCGAGGAAGGCCTCGAGAAGTTGCGCCGCGTTGTTCTCATGGTGATGCAGTCGGCAAAGAACAGCGAAGGCAATAGCGTCCCTCAGCCGACTGGCCAAAGTTGTCGTCGTGGCGGTGGTGTTGACGGTACCGGGGTGGCGCCGCTGACAACGTTTCCTAGCAAGTACACGGAGTTTTCCGCGTCGTACCAGACCGCGAATAACAACAACGCAGACGACAACGAATGGATGCAGTTCGCGCGCTGATGTGCGTATAAAGAGGAGTACTGCGTCTGGCGTAGCAGAGGTTCAGAAGAGCACGCCAGCCCCCCCCCCCTGCGAAAAAAAAAAACGGGCGTATCATCGACGAGAGAGGCGGTGACCAGGGTTCCTCCGTACTCTGGCACATGCCCTTGGGCTGACGCGCGCCGCTGCTTATCCTTCCCGACTTTTCAGTGTGGTTTTCCCGTGGCCGCACCGCACGCACACGGACCTCCGCTTCGGTGTGTTGGTTCGCCACTGTTCGTGGTCTCCCTCTTTTTTAATGTGGCTTTGCTGCTTTTAAACCGATCGTTTTCTTTTCACGCGTGCTCCTGCGTGCACGTATTCTGCGGCTTTACATATCACCCTTGCAGGTAGCGTATAAGAAAAGCAGGCTGCGGAGTCTCATACCCTGCTCTTCCAAGTATGTGTCTGTTTGTCTGTCTACGTGTGTGCTGGCGCCTGCCATGGCTCACCCTCCTTTGCCTCCCCCGTCGGTGCCTCTTGTTGTCCTTTCCTTTACTCTTTTTATTTTGGTTCTTCCGCTGATGTGCGGGTCTCGCGCTCTCTCTCTGTCTGTCATCAACGCCTTAGATGTTCCGTGTATTTCTATTTTTTTTGCGTCTATTTCGTTTTGTTGCTGCGGGTGCTCTGCTTTGATATTTTAGAGGATGGGCGTACACCAAGACACAGACTTGCATCCGTCTACATTGAGCCAGCGACGAGGGGCTGGTGTGTGCTGTTTTGCTTCCTTTTTCTTCTTCCTTGATGCTCATCCGCTTTCATTGACGCGGTGTGGCAAAGGGATGGGATGAGTGAGCGACTCCATCGATACTCAGCAAGAGCGCAAGTGGCGCAGCGCGACGAATGCCATGCCGCTAGTGTCACCCAAGCACACGAACCCCTTTTTCTTCTTTTCTCGTTGCCCTCCTCCTCTCGTGTGTGTCTCTCTCTGCCCTCCTCCTCCTCCTCCTCTTGAGTATGTGTGCGTCTTGTGCTTTCCGTTTTCATATCCAGACAGCAAACAGACAAAGCAGAAACAAAAGCAAGCAGCCAAGACGGTGCGAAAAAGAACCAAAATGAGCAGCACGCACATCCGTGAAGCAAACAAAAGGAAGATACACAGTTTCACTACAGGTTCGGATATTTCTGCCATCTGACCACGTGCCGGCGTACGTGTCGCTGTAGTGTTGTGTGCCTCTAGTGGAATGGAATGGGGATAGAGCAGCTTTTAGGTTGACGTGTACGGCACCTACTTCTCGGCCGCCTGCTCCACTCACATCCAAGAAACGATACCCATATACACATACCCGCGAGCACGTCTGACCCACTTACGCGGAACTGAGCAAGAGGAGCATGTTAGCGGTAGCAGTAGTAGTTACAGACTACTTTTTATTTTTGCGTCTTATTGGGAGAATAGTTCATCGTATGTTTCCACGTTCTTTGCTGCGCGCGAGCGTGTGGGGGCACGCCTCCACGTGTACGTGTACGCGCTTATCGACAGTGTACTTCTCTTTTGCGTGTCCTGGTTGTGGTATTTTTTTTTCTTGCTTCGGTTGCTCCGCTGGCTGCTCTTCTCCCGTCCTCTCGTTGTTGCCTTTTCTGTTGCTGGTTGTTTCGTGTCGTCGGTAACATCGGGCTCATCGTCTCTCGAATTTTTTTTTCGTTCTGTCCTTTGCTTCTTTTCCTTTTGTGACGTTGTTTAGTTTTTTTTTTGTGCGTGGTTGTTGTTTTTGCCTTTTCGTGTTCTGCTCACGCGCTTTGGTGGCGTGATGTTGCTGGTGTGTTTTGTGTGTTGTATGTGTGGGTGTGCGGGGCCTCCTTTTTATGTTCTTCATCCTTCCTCCTTTGGCGCGCTTTTCTTTGTTTGGTTCAGTTTTCGCTGCCGTTGATCGCACAAAACTACTCTCCTTTAGTTGATGGCAGCTCGCGTGCGCGTTTTGTTGTTTTGTTTGTGAAGTGTTTTTGCTTGGTTTGTTGCGTGAGCACGCACTGTTGATGTGGACGATCTATCCACGCGCTATCAACGCCCTCCCTCGTCCTCCCCCGCCCACAACTCTCTTTTTTCTCTGTGACGAAGAAGGGAACATTATCTCCAGATTTCGCTCACCCCTTTTTTTTTCGTTATTGACATAACCGACATGTGTGCGGGCACCAGCTTCACCGCAAGCTCCTTTTCAGATGAAAACAACCCGCACCAAAAAGAACAAAAAAAAAGAACGAAAGAGGCGCTAGCTCCACACCAGCAGCGACTGAAGCGTAAAAGGCGTCAACCAGCTCTTTCCACCCCTGTGTCTGCGCGGTTTGTTCCGTGTGCTCGGTGGACACACCCACATCTACGCACACGGACACCCACCATGACTTCCAAGTTGTCGGGCCACTACTCGTGCAGCACGCCGCAACAACAAAAAAAGAATTGCGACAGTGATAAGAACCAAACGAAACGAGCTACCTATGGTTCTTTTTTCCCTCTGTCTCTGCCTAATGCTCCTCTCTCTTCTTGCCATCTCCGTGTCCACGACTTCTCGAAGCGTCTGCGTATCACTGGTCTCTTGGATCTTGCACCCTCTTCTTCTCTCCACCGCTCGTGCTCTTGTGAAACGAGCCGCGCTTCACTTTTCGGGCGTTTCTTTTCGTTTTCCTCTCTCCTGCGGTTGCTTGCTCGATGTATTCTCGTACCACTCCGAGTAGGCCCAACACACCCCCATTATCCCCGTCGAGGCTCATATGGGCTTGCTCTCCTCTTCCTCATCCTCGTCCTCCTCCGCGGGAACTGGTGCTGGTGCAGCGGCGGCTCAAACAGACGCACAGGAGGTGAAGCGCGTCGACTCGCTCTACAACCCGCACGATGTCTGCGAGGCCGCCGTAGACTACGTTCTGCGTCACGTGAACACGGTTCAGTACATGATTCAGAGCATTGAAGAGATCACCGGCAAGCCCTTCCTGCGCGACCGCATCAAGTGCCTGCCCGCTGTCCCACGTGGTGAGGCCTCCTGCAACTCCGCGATGGGACTTACCCCAGATCGGGTGCTTGCGGGGTACATGTGGCGCAGTGCCCGCCCCGACTGCCAGGCCAAAGATGTCGTGCTACTGGAGGATCACATTGCCCGTCTTTTTAACACAAAGCACGCAGCGGCATTCTTGAAGAAGGACAAGGCTGTCAACGAGCGCGCGGCCTCGCCACCGACGACATCGGATGCCACTGCAGCGGCGGCATCTTTACCGTCCACAACCGCCACGCAATCACAGCTGCTTCGCCTCCTCGCGGGATCGCAGCTGCCGGTGTTGGAGCAGGTTGAGCGCAACATACGCCACGAGCTTGTCCATGCCTTCGATGATGCTCGGGGTGCGATTGAAAGCTCCGACTGCGTGCATCAGGCCTGCAGCGAGATTCGTGCGGCACGTCTTAGCGGTGACTGTTTTGTCGGCCAAGAGATGCGGAAGGGGCGCTTCAACTTCTTTGAGGGTGGGCAGAAGTGCGTCCGCCGCCGTGCCGTCATGGCGGTCGATCGCAATCCGGTGTGTCGCGGCTTCTCTGAGCGCGCGGTGGACACGGTGTTTCAGAAGTGCTACTCTGACTACGAGCCCTTCGCAGCACCCATCTATGCCCTCGGGAGCTACGGCGACAGCCAGTTTGCAAATGGCACGCTGAAGCTATGAGGGATGTGCGCAGCGCGAGTGCCTTTTGTGGCGTGCTGGTAGACGGGCTGCAGGTAATGTGTGCGTCTCTGTGTGTGTGTGTGTGTGCCTGTGCGAGAGCATAGGCTTTGTGTGTTCGTGTGTGGTTGTCTCTTGAGCGAACACCGTCGCTTTCTTCGCAACGTCATTAACTCGAGAAGATCAAAAGATGCTTTGCAGGCGCGGTTGGACTCGTGTGACGCGGTACTTCCTTGGCAATGCGCACGCATGCTTCTCCTGCCCCGGGTAGTTTGGTGAACTGCATGCGGATGCCAAGCCGAAGCGCAAGCGAACTAACGGGGCGTTTTGAGCTTCAAAATGTGCGCGTCTCTCTCTTTCTCTCTATGTACGCGTGCTCGAATCGCTGGCGCGCAAGAGCCCCCCCCCCCCTTAGCCAAGAGGCTGTGCTGATCGTGCAGCGTGTGCCTGTCGCATGTTCATTTGTCCACCTTGCCTCTTCTCTTCCCCTTCTCCACGCTTCTCGAGCCCAGCAGACCAAGGACAAGGCTTGAGGCCTTCGCGGGACCCCCAACCACTATCCAGCAGACGTGCTCGCGCTATCCTTACTGTAACCACGGAGCCGCGAATGACTTGATGTCGTCTTTGGCTGTAGCTGCTTCCCAGCCTCGAGAAAAGATTCTCGCTAGCAGAGACGGCTCCTCGAAGCGCCAGCAGCTGCGCAATCGCACCTCAAATGAGCAAGGCCGTAGCTCTCTTCATGCCACCGTGACGGCGATCGCCTCATCGCCGCGGCCGTCTGAGATGCCTGCCGCGACCTCGCAACCCGCCTCAGCTAACTCGCGCGCACGCCAAAACTCAAAGAAGGCGCCTCATCATGAACGGAGGAACGCAGGCGCAGCGTCTTCTCGCTCTCACAAATCGACAAAGACAAATTCGGTTGCCCGTGGCCGTCATGGCGCTGCGTCTGCATTGCCCTCGGCCCGCCGCCACGCCTCCTCTTCCGCCACAGCCTGTGGTGGGCCAGCGATGCCAACCACCGCTCTGCGACATTCAGTGCACGCTTCGCGCTCGGTGCGCAGCATTTCTGAGGAGGTCGCGCTGAATCGCGTGCAGCGCGCTGCGCGCTGGTTCTTGATGCACCAGTACCTCCAGCGGACTGTCCCTGTGGTGCCCGTGCTCCTGAGCATGTCTGGCAACTCGAGCACTGAAGGCGTGCATGCCGACGCTGCCCCTGTGTTAGAGTCGCGGTTCTTGCGCCGTCTTCGTGCGGAGGTCGACCGCAAAGAGCGGGCTGAGCAACTGCGTAAAGGCACAGCCGCACGGGTCATACAGCAGGCCCTCCGGCGCTGGTTACAGACGCGCCAGCTTCATCACCGGCATCTTTCCATCCATAGCAGCGTACGGCCAAGCTACGAGTTCGATCCCATTCGCGCCGCCGAGCTGGACGCTGCTCTCTGCTCCATTCAGGCGTCGCTGCGCATGTGCGCGAGCAGTCGCCTTGTCGAGGCGCACCGAGTGAAGCTGTTTCAGCAGATCACCTCTACCGTGCTCGACGCGGCATGTCCGACAACGTTGCGCTGCACCGCGTCGATTCGGCACATTCACGACCGACAACTGCGCGAGGTGCTGTGGCGTCAGGAGGCCGTGGAGCGTCGCGATCTGCTGCGGCGGCACTTTGTCTTCTTGGTCTGCTGTCACCAGGCCTTCTTTAACGACCCTCGTATGTGGGATGCCGGCGTGTCGATTCGGCGCATCCCTCTGTACCCGCATCACGGTCTGTTGTCAACCGAGACGTTGCCCGTGATCTGGGGTACGAGGACATCTTCTGCAAGACTGAATAGCGCCACAGCAGATTCTGTTGCGCTGCGCGGTGACGCCGTGGCATCACCGCCGCCACCAGAGTCGTCGCCGTTCTCGGCGACCGCCACCGTCGACGGGTGCATCAAGGGCTGGGGCTCACCAGCACAACTGGACTCGAGCCTATTGCAGGCCGTCGGTAGCGGCTGGCTCGTTGGCAAGGAGGAGGATGGCGGCCGCTTTGACATCGACGCGGCTCTGCGCCTAGGCGAGTACCGCCTCTTATTTTCCCCGGAGGAGTGGCGCCTTCTCAAGGAGCTGAAGGCGCCGTCGCTGCACTCTGCCTCGTCCCTCTTCAGCAGCAGCTCCGATGGGCGACGCGCAGCTCCGGACGCCGCCGGACTGCTGGAGGCTGAGGCGGGTGCGCTTGCCGCGCCTCCAGGCCAGCTGCAGATGGCGCCGACCGAGGCTGCAGCCAAAGCTGCCTGCTCGCTGAGCTATGCCAATGCCTTCGCTTCGGCCTTGACATTTTTGCGACACCCGCGTATTGCCGATCCAAGTGTGCGCTGCACCGTGCAGCATCTACACGACATCCGCAGCAGCACCCTGGAAATGCAACAGGAGCTGCGCGTGCACGGCTTCCTCTTTGCAGCGCAAGTGGCTCCGCTTCTGAACCTCGGGTTCCACTACCAAGGGCTAGCACGAGGGGACGCCGACTTGTCCTGCTTTACCACCACCTCAGCCATGAAAACGTGCAGACCTCTTGTGGCCGGACGCGTCGCGTGCGCTGCGACCGAGCTGCGTCGATGCCTTATTGGAGCGGTACACGACAGCGGCGGTGCGGCGGAATCAGTGCTGCCTGTGGCGCTGGAGGAGCACAAATGCAGCCTTAAGGCTGCAGCGCGCACGCCAAGTCAGGTGCTGTCACCAGCGGGTGTTTCGAGGTCAATGCTGTCACCGCCGCGTGCAGCGCCCTCGGCGGGACTCATGCGCGACGGCTTCGCGAATCCTGCAACTGAGGCTCTCTACCATGCTCCCGCACAGACGACGCGGCGCACTTGTGGCGCTGATCCTACGTGCGGGTCATCGCACACGGCTTCACGGCACGGTAGCACGATAGGCATTGCCCTCGCTGCGGAGTGGAGTCGGCGGCTGGCCTCCAGCGCAGATGAGGTCGGCCCCTACTGGTGTGAGTTTCTCTCCTCGACGGGAGTCGAAGCGCTTGTGACCGCTGCTGGCCGGCAGGGCGAGACGCCTGGTGAAGCTGACGCGGCGTACCAGACTGGCGCCTCGTTGCCGTCATCACCACTGCCGATGCGGGTGAGACGGGGTCTCGAATCACACCTTGTTCCTGGCGGCTCGTCCTATCTCTTGCAGGATTTCATGCCATCGCTAATGCGACGGCGTGCATACAGCGGCGCTGGTCCGCAGGCTCTCGATGCAGCCGCCGGCTCTGTCGGTGTCGCCGTCGCGTGTGCAGGATCCTCTCCGTCAATTTCGGTGTCTACCTCCACGTGCAGAATGGTGCATCCTGGGGAGTGGTGGGATGCCGCGGAGCGGTTGCTGCTGCGAGAGTACACAAATCGCAGAGAGCTCTTGACCAACGAGGCTGTGCAGAGAAGCTCCATCGACGTACTGCGCTGCACGGCTCACCCATCTGCGGATGAGTCCGCCGCGGAGGCGTAGAAGACGACGCGCTACATCCTCCCTCCCCTTCCCCACCCTCAGGCACCGTCCCTCTGCCCCGTATGCATTAGTAGCGGGATCAAAGGGGCGCCGACGGGGAAGCAAAAAGGAACGCAAACATATATACGATAAGAGCGCAATCGTCAATGTACAGCATCTCTCTTTGTATGTGTTGTCTCTTTCTCCCCTCCTCCTTGCTCGCTTCCCTTCACCTCTGCGTCCGCACCTCCCGCCATTGGCTGCATGGGTAAGCAAGTACCCACCAATCCACGGAGACCTAGTCACCGGCACAGAGATCGAGAGGTAGAGGTAGATAGCGAGAGCGTCCGATGAAGCGTTGGGGGTCTTCACGAATTATACGATGGCTCACTGAACGCCGTGCGAGTGGCTGTTCTCAATGTTGGCTTCTATGGCTGGCATCACCACCACCCAAATTCCTCCTGTCAAGCTGTTTTCTATGCATGCCGTGTGCATCAGGTGGCACCGTTTTCTGCGCGCGCGTGTGTGCACATCGAAGCCCGTTCAAGGCGGTTGGCACGGATGATTCCTCTCTCGTGCGAACTTGCTTCCCTCATCTCCATGCCCTCCGCGCAATCTTCCCTTTTCCTTCTTCGGTTCAAGGCAACAGCAGGAGGGAGGCCGACCTCCCGATTGCACCCTCCTGCCGTCTCTCTATCCTCTGTGTCACCTCCCATCCCCCAAATGGCGCACAGCGTGCCCCCTTCTTACACGGGTGAGTCTGTGCGCAGCTCCATTTGCCGTCTCTACGGCCAGCGCTCCGACGTGCCTCTCACCGTTCTGCATGCCACCGTCCCACCGGTGGCGGCAAGCCTCGCCCAACAGAGTTCAGACGTCCTCGACGCTATCCTCAACTGCATTCACAACCAGCTGTACTCCAAGCACTCAGCCGTGGGCGAAAATGTGGACACGCGCTCTTCCGCGATAACGAACCACTGGCTGCTGAGCGTGCCCGAGTCGCTGCGGTTTGATGAGGCGGCAGTGGTGAACTACCTTGGTATGGTGGTGGCAATCGACTTCTGCCACTGGGCCGAGGTGCCGTGCGAGGCTGGCGGGACCGCCATCGCTAGCGTAGGAGAGGAGGTGACAGGGTTTGCAGGGTTTTACGCTGCTGTTGATCCGCCGAGCGTGGCGTCGGCACTGGGGAATGGAGGCACAACTGATATCGCTGCGGTCGTAGAGTTATTCACCGAGCCGCCGAGCGCAGCCCCAAAGGAACTTGGCACACTACCAACGGCCGCTGCCGCTGCTCCGACGCTGCTGCGGGGCTCCGCAGCTATGATGTATCTCCTCCGCCGCGCTGTGGAGGTGCACCGCCTTCCGTGGTTTTGCCCTGAATTCCTTCAGCGCTTTCGTGGGGATACGGCGGCGGCAACGAGTGCGCTGCGCGTATGCTTCCTCGGATGCGAACAGGACGGCGTCACCCCGCTGTGGATGCCGTGCACCCGCGAGCGCGTCGAGCTTCTGCTGTCGCTGGCCGATGCTTTTGTCGCGCGCCAAACGTCATACTACAAATTGCTTCGCGCGTGTGGCGGCTTCCTTTTCGCGCCTGACGCAGCGGCGGCCGCCACGGCGCCTTGTGGATTTGTGCCGACCCTCGTGCGGCTTCACCCACGATATGCCGACTTTGCGCGTGTGCCTGTGGAAGGGCCTGGCTGCCTTGGCGGGAATACCGGCGAGACCTCCCCAGATGTGTGCATTGTGCCAGTGTTGAAGCTCAGCCAGCTGACGGCGTTGGCGATCGAGCAAGCGCTGCCGGCGTTGTGGCGGTACCAGGCTGCGAGCAGCGCTTCTTCAAAATCGCCGCTATCTAAACCTCCGCCTTCCGCCCCTGCGAACTCCTGGCTGACGGATCGAGCCGCTCGCATCGCGCGCTCCGGTGCCGAGTCCCGCACGACAGAGCCGGAATCGTCGCTCTCCGGCGTCTTCGCCGACAGCGCAAAGCTGTCCATCTGCTGCGATTATCAAATTCCCAAGGCGCTGCGCGCAGCGGGACTGCTAGTCTACGACGACCACCTCGCTCGCATTGTGGACAGGCACGTTCTCCTACTGCCGGGCTCGGCAGAGGAGGTGTCCATCCGCGTGGCAACCTTGATCGCCGCAGAGCGTCTCTTGCAGTTTCTCAACACACCGCCGCAGCGACAGTCGTCGCTTGCAAGGGAGCCTGGCTCCACGGCAGCAGAGGTGCCAGGGGCCCCGGCGCAGCTACCAGTGAAGAGGCTGTGCAGTGTGATCCACCTCGACTACGCATTGTGGTACGTGGGACGCTATATGCTCCCAAGTGAGGCGCGCCATCATCTGTGCCGAACCATCATGTACTGAGCATGCAAACCCGAAAGAAACTGTGGTCGTGTCGCGCGGCGTATGCAAGGAGGACATGCGAGAACTCTCTGCCCGCCATCGCAGCTGGCGATAGGATGGCGGTTGCACTGTGTTTTTTTTTTTGGGTCACTACCCTGCATCTATCGCTTCCTCGTCACTGCCCTCCGCCACTACGCAGGAATAGGAGAAGGTGGCGCGTGGCTCGCTTAGCGGTGCAACTCACCAGCAGCGCGTTTTCGGCTCCCCTTCCCTGTTGACTAACGACGAAACAGGAGGTGAGGAGATGCCCCCCCTCCCCCTTTTCCCACACTTCCCCGAAAAAAAGAGGCAGACCTTGGACAACAGGAAACCAGCAAAGGCAGGTGAAACGGGAAAGAGGCAATGCCGGCATGCCAGTGCTGAGGCGTTGGCTGAGGGAGAGAGAGCGGATGGTCATGGCCGGTGCGTTCGAGGACACACATGACTCTCTCTCTCCCTTCCCAATCCTCCCCCATTCTCCCAGCAGCGTTGGACGCGCCAGCGCCCTTCTCCGTCCGCCCGGCTCCTCCTCTCGATGTGTTCCATGAGGTGGCTGTCCCGCTTTCTTTCGTCTGTTTGGCCTATTCATTCTTGTGCAACCCCCCTGCCTCTCCGCACCGCCTGTTCACCTCCACTTCTGTGTCTCTGGTTTACTCTCTGATTATGCGCCGACACCAAAAACGCACGTTGGCGTCGTCGTTGCACGGCCCTTTTTTTCGTTCATTTTTTTTTCTTCGGCCCAAGGGTCTGTATGGAATCCGCACACCCAACACACCCACGCAAACTGCCGTTCTCAGAAGGTGAGGGTGGCTTCTGTGTCTGTGTCTCACACGTTAGTCTCCTTTCTCCCAGCTCTCATAACAAAGACACTGACAGTGGGCGTATGCGGTCGTCGCTGCTATCTGCGCTGCTCCCAAGGCAGGCAGCAAGGTGCTGCCTCGCAGACCGCACCGTGTGTCGGTTGCACTTTGGAGGGGCAGCATCAGTGCGGTGGGGCACTACGAGAGGAGCGGAAACACCTCTCCCAAGTTCCACTGCGCAGACTGCGAGCCCTCGGGACAACGCCACGAACAGCCAGGGAAGCTCCAGTAACATTGCAGGTGAGCCCCGTCGCTCCTCTTCGTCTCAGGAAAGTCGCAGAGAGCGCCGCGGAGGCTCACGTCGCCGTCTCCGGAGGGAACGGCGCCCGCCACGGCGTATCACGACTCGCTCCTCTACGTCGTCGCCACAGCCAGCGACCCTTCCCGATGTCGATGCAGCGCCTCTGCCGCACTCGCTCGACATTAGCGCGGCAGAGGACATAGCCGACGTGGAGAAGTACTTTCCTCGTGCAATGGCGCACCTCAAAGCCGTCCCAGCATCCGCAGAGGCCGCCGAGGAGAGTCGTGCTCGCCGCTGGCACGACACAACGCATGAGGTGAACGCCGATGGCATTGTGACGCCAGGGAAGCGTGCTGAGAGGGAGCGGCGGGAGAGCGGACTCGGGTCGTTTTTCGACGAGGGTAGCCTTGACGTACGCGGCGGCATGTCGGACAAGCTGAGGAGCGGCGCATACGGCAGCGCCCGCGACGCGGCGGAGCGCGACTCCCCAGACATCCTCAAGCTCACCGGTGGAAATGCGCGCCGACACGGCGGGCTTAACCTGGCAACGGAGAGCAACGCGGCACCGGCCGACCAAACGATTGAGGGCGACCGCGGCGATGCTGGGGCGTATCGAGAGTTTGGGGACACCCCTGTGCAGCTGACTGACATGCTGCGAGAGCGGCTGATGGAGCTCAGGGCGAGAAAGCTGCGAGAGGAGCGCAGCGAGACGTTTCTGCCGCAGCGGCTTCGCCACCGCCCCGCCGGGGAGCTTCTCATGCTGGCTCAGCAAGGCGAAGCCGCGGGGGTGGAGGCTGGCGGTCGAGTTGCAACGTTGCAACCAACGCCGGCCGCCTTGCAGCGCAAAGTTGCACAGCTGCGCAGCGGCGCTGCCGCCACTACCTTGGCTGATCTGGTGCCGAAGGAAGAAGAGGAGGAAGAGAAGGCAACGCTGCTGGGCGACGCGGCGCGGGACGATGCACGACGTGGGACCTGCGACAGGGCCATTCTGCAAGACGGGGTGGCACCTGCCCGGGTTGCCAATGCAATGCAGGCCGTGAGCGGCACCGACGACTCCGTGCCGGGCGCCTCCCCGCACGATCCACTGCGTCGCTTGGTTGCCATCGCCGCCAACACCGGACGTCGCGCCTCAGTTTTCGGGACGGGGGACGGTGCGAGCGTCTCGGCCGAAGGGGTTGAGCGGGCTGGCTTCGTGCACCTCCTGCGCACCTTACCTCGAGCCGGCTTCTGCAGTCGACGCGAGGCGGCCGCCATCATCGCGAGTGGGCAGGTGCGTGTTAACAACGTGACGGAACGCAACCCATTCCGTCTAGTGCAGGCACAGGACGACGTGCACGTTGCCGGGCACCAGTCCCGCTTGCGCTTTGCGCCGCCGCGGCTGTGGATATACCATAAGCCAGCCCACGTAATCGTCTCCCGCAACGATGCAGCGGGGCGCACTCTCATCACCAAGCATGCGCGCATCCTCGGTATGGACCACCTGGTCCCGGTCGGCTCGCTGCCCATGCGGGCTCACGGCATCCTCCTCCTCACGAACGACGGTGAGCTTTCGCGCTTCTTGGAGAACCCCAAGTCGATGGTGCAGAGGACCTACCTGCTGCGCGTCCGGCCAGCCTTTGACCCTGTCCTTGTGCACAAGCTCAACACAGAGGGTATTCAAATCAACGGGCGCCTCTATCGCAACGCAGAGTTCTTCGTCAACCCTGCCACCAAGTCGCGCTACTCGGTCAAGGTCAAGGTGCGTGGCGAATCGATGCCCATCGCGCACCTGATGCAGCATCTCGGCCGCACGGTGGAGCGTGGCGGACGCATCTCGTTCGGGCCCTTTGCCCTGTCCAACCTCGCCGTCGGCTCCGTTCGCGAGGTGACCATCCCGCCGTTCTACTCGCAGCACCTCGGCGCCGTTTGGCAGCCGTTCGTTGAGCGCGATTGGCCATACTTTCGCCGCCAGCGAGTTTCGCGGCTTCGCAGACTGTGCCAGCACCGAGAGCTCACGCCAAAGGAACTTGAGGAGCTCGACAACTACACCTACGAAGAGGTCAAAGATGCGCTGAACTTCGAGTCGAGCGAATTGCAGACACTGGCGGAGCAGCGGGCACAACTGCTGCGACGTGCGAGGCACCTGCGTGATGATATGCTTCCGCTTCCAGACGACTTCCCCAAAGAATCGTGCCGCAGGAGTGTGGGGGATGTGACCGTCGATGGCGCAGCCGCACCCTTTGCAGACGCGGATGAGGAAGAGGACGAGGACGCTATTGTCGAGGATATCACTTCCTTTCGCTGAGGTGTGCGGGGCTTTGCCGGTGGTGGCCTTCACATCTGTTTTTTTTTTTGTGGGGGGGGGTTGATGTGACTGGGCGTTGTCTGCTGCGCGCGCCGCGCCGGCCGTCACACCGTTAAGCATAGTCACTTTGCCTGTGCGTGTGGCGTAGCCCGTCGCACCCGGCTTCCTTGTCTGCAGGGACTACGTGTCAACCAGGAGAGGGAGTACGATCTGTAATGACAACTGCGCAAACTTCCATTGTGACATCTCTCGTGCGTGCTCGCTGTCAGAAAGCATGGTCGTCGGATAACCAGCTGCACAGACAAGCAGGGAAGAAAATCATGACTAGGAAAAAGGGGACTGCTGCCTCTGTGCCACTCTTGTCAAGTGCAGCAACCCCCTCTCTCTCATCTCGTCTTCAGTGTAATCCTCCTCCAAAACGCCTCTTTCTGCCGAGTTTCTGTTGAACTCAACTCTCTGGGAGCGTAGCGGTGTGCACATGCGTGCTCTCTCTCTCTGCCATCCATTGCCCTCTCTCTCCCCCACTCCTTTTTTTCTTACTTGCTTGCGTGTGTGCGTGTTTGAATGTGTGGTGCGCGCCTATTGTTTTCCTTTTTTTTTCGTTGCGGGGCGTCGTCCTCGTTTGTTTGCTGGACATCGACGACATTGGTTGCCGTTTTGCTGTTCTCCGCGTCACTCCTCACCGCACTTTCTTCCCCCCTCCTCCGTTCACTGCTTGTGTGTTGCACGTCGGCACTTGACCGAACCGCACACGTCAGCAGCATCAACGCGAACCAAAAGAGGAGCCACGAAGGAAAAAACAATAACAGCGAGAGCCGCCATACACAGCACAGCAACAGTTTAGCTCTCGATACACAAGATTTCCTCAAGTGCGTGCGTGCCTCCCACATTTTGCCTCCCCACTTTGTTCCTCCCACTCGCCCGTCGACCTGATTTGTGTGGTAGTAGCAACTCATCTGCCAGCAGCGTCATGTTCGCTGATTTCGAGTCCGTCATGTCGTCCAACTTCACGTTGGACGACTGCCCGAGGGTGGGCCCCTTTACGTACCACAACATGGATGAGGACACGCTGGAGGAACCGCTGTCACTGTGCTCCTACAGACGCGCTCCACAGCAAACCACCGAAAGATCGCCGGCTTCCTGCGATGCTGTGACGGCCGACCCGCTCGACTCCAGCCGCTACCTCCACGGCGAGAACCGTTGCTGGACGCTGACGGCGTCGTGCCCAGTGCCGCGAGCAATCCCAAAGATTGACATGAAGAAGGGTACGACGACCCTCGCCTTCCGTTTCAACGGCGGCATCATCGTTGCCGTCGACTCGCGTGCGTCGACGGGGCAGTACATCGCATCACAGACGGTGCTGAAGGTCCTGGAGATCAACGACTACCTACTGGGTACGCTTGCTGGTGGTGCAGCCGATTGCCAATACTGGGAGCGCGTGCTTGGTATGGAGTGCCGCCTGTGGGAGTTGCGCAACGGCAGCCGCATCACCGTCGCGGCGGCGAGCAAGATTCTGGCGAACATCACGTACGCCTACCGCAACCACGGACTTTCGATGGGCACGATGCTGGCCGGCTGGGATCAGTTTGGCCCTTCGCTCTACTACGTGGACGACAAGGGCTCTCGCGTGAAACAGGACCTCTTCAGTGTCGGCTCCGGCTCCATTTACGCTTACGGTGTGCTTGACACGGGCTACCGCAAGGACCTCTCTGTCGAGGATGCGTGCGACCTGGCGCGCCGCTCCATCTTCCACGCGACGTACCGCGATGGCGCCTCTGGCGGTATCGTGACAGTGTACCACGTGCACGAGAAGGGCTGGACCAAGATCTCGCGCGATGACCAGACGAAGCTCTACGACCGCTACTTTCCGTCCCAGTAGGGAAAGACCAACCTACGCCTGGGCGGACAGGGGGAGGCGGGGGTGCGGAGTTGCTTCCTATGTGCAGATCGCGTGCTGGCGCCTCCACCCTCCCCCAGGCGCTCGCGCCCCTCGCATTTCGCCCGTTCACGCTCGATGCTCTCTCTGTTGTAGTTATTATGTGCCCTGCGGCTCCATGGAGGATGACACGCTCTGCGCTGTCCCTCCCCTCTCTCCCCCTCCTCCGGCAATGTTGGTCTGCCTGTCTGTCTTCTCCCTTTTGATGAGAGGACACCGTGATGCTCTTCTGTTTGTTTTCTTTCCTGCGCGGTGGCGCATGTGGGCATTCTCTCACATGCTGTTCTGCCTGTGGAGGGGCACGAGTATTGTGTGTGTGTGTGTGTGTACCGTGTCTCTTTTTTTCTGACGGTTTATGCAGAGCCTTTCGTGGTCGTGCGTTTGTGGCTGAGGGCTGTTCAAAGCGCAGCTCTCCCCCCCCCGCGCAAAAACCAAACCAGAGGAAAAGAGCATAGCCAACCTCCAGAGCATGCGCTTTGTAACCGGTCGGGTGCCGAGCATCGTAGGGGTTCTGCCACACGCACACACATACGGGACCCCTCATGTATGCGCCCTCCTCTTTCCCTCCCCCTCCGAGGGCTTCTCTCCCGCTCGCGGGCTCCTCTACGGCACAGGCTCAATATGGGCCACCACGGGATGCCTCCTCGTGATGCGTGCAGCCGAAGTTGTCAAGTGATCCTCTCCCCTGACTATAGAGGCCATATCTGCTACGGTGTGCTCTCCGCCTTTTCATATTTTCCTCTCTTCTCTTCCCTTCCCTTTTTTATTCTTCGCGTTAACACCCCCATGCTTGTGACTGCGTGGGCGTGCGCTCTCCCCACGCGCGCACACGCCAACGGCACACGCACGCGTTCCTGCAGTAACGTACATTCTTTAAAGTTTTCTCTAGGCTCACCTTCACACCTTTTGTTGCTTCTGCCTTCTGTCTTTCGCATTCTCTCTCCTCCGTCTGTCATCGAGCACCACCAGTACCACTGCCCCACCTTTCCATCCTACTTGATACCCCGCAATCATGTCCGAAACCGAAGACGTCAAGCGTCCGCGCACCGAGAGCAGCACCAGCTGCCGCAATTGCGGTAAGGAGGGCCATTACGCCCGCGAGTGCCCCGAGGCCGACTCCAAGGGTGACGGGCGCAGCACGACGTGCTTCCGCTGCGGCGAGGAGGGCCATATGACCCGCGAGTGCCCGAACGAGGCTAGATCCGGCGCCGCTGGAGCCATGACGTGCTTCCGCTGCGGCGAGGCCGGCCACATGAGCCGTGACTGCCCCAACTCCGCGAAGCCGGGTGCGGCCAAGGGCTTCGAGTGCTACAACTGCGGCCAGGAGGGTCATCTCAGTCGTGACTGCCCCAGCAGCCAGGGTGGAAGCCGCGGTGGGTACGGCCAGAAGCGCGGCCGCAGCGGCGCGCAGGGCGGCTACGGTGGCGATCGCACGTGCTACAAGTGCGGCGACGCCGGCCACATCAGCCGTGACTGCCCCAACGGTCAGGGCGGGTACAGCGGCGCGGGTGACCGCACTTGCTACAAGTGCGGCGACGCCGGCCACATCAGTCGTGACTGCCCCAACGGTCAGGGCGGGTACAGCGGCGCGGGTGACCGCAAGTGCTACAAGTGCGGGGAGTCGGGCCACATGAGCCGCGAATGCCCCAGCGCCGGGAGCAATGGCAGCGGTGACCGCACGTGCTACAAGTGCGGCAAGCCTGGCCACATCAGCCGCGAGTGCCCGGAGGCCGGTGGCAGCTATGGCGGTTCCCGCGGCGGCGGTGACCGCACGTGCTACAAGTGCGGCGAGGCCGGCCACATCAGCCGTGACTGCCCCAGCAGCTAAAGCGAAACGAAAAAGCTGAAAGTATGAACGAAACGGGTGTTCTGAGTGGAATGCAAGAGTTTCACATAAGCAGATAAGGTGACGAAGAAGCGTGCGCGGATGCAAGGGGTGACGTGCAGCCATGAGTGAACGAAAAGCCAGCGATGACAAAGGCGGAGTGGAGGCAATCTAAAGCGAACTGCGTGCGTGTGTTGGGGGGGGGAGAGGGAAGGGGAGGGGATTGCTGTGTTATATACAAACAGTAGAGCATGTCGTGTAGTGACGCCATGGCGCTTGAAAACAGGTGAGAGAGCCGCATATGTGTGCTCGTCTACCTCTCTGTTTTTCTCTGTTGCCTTCTCACACCTGCTTCCCCTTCCCTTGCCGTCCTCCACCCCCTCCACCCTCTCTCCATCTCTCGTCCTCTGTTACGGGTCTTTGCTGCTGCTGCTCCTCCTCCGCCCCGCTTCGAAGCGAGAGATGAAAACGAGAATGAAGCGAACGATGACCGGTCCACTGCACCGCCTTCACCTTTCCGCTCCTCCACGACCTTTTGATGGCTAGTAGAACCACACAACTCCACCGCCGCGCGAATAAGGTGTGTGTATATAAAGAAAGCGTTTGGGAGTCATGCGATTTCCTTGTTTCTATTCTCGCATGTCTCCGTTGTTCTGGGTGCTTTCCACCTCTCTGTCTCATTCCACGTGTGCGCGTGTGCGTGTCTGTGTGTGTGTGTGTGTGCAAGATCCACCTAAGGACCTGCCACGACAACTAAAGGAGAGATGATTTTCGTGTTTTTTTTTTCTTTCGCGCTTCCCTCTCGATATCCAACGCCGATCAAAAAAAAAGCAAAAGAGGGCGTGAGGATGGGCAAAAAGAAATAAGCAAACGCAGTCCGTCCATGACGACGACGGGGGGGGGGGGTTGCACTGCGTGCGTAACAGCAGCAAGTACCTGACTGGACCTCGGAAGAAAAAACCACAACCGTCAAGGGAGGAGACAGCAAGATAGGAAGGAACAGATTGGTCGCTCCGCATACCAAATGGAGGTCACCGACTAGGAGGTGAGGCGGATGAAAGAGTGACGTGCAACACGCTCGCAAAGCCCCCTTTTTTGTTTCGACATTTACAGAAGCGCCGGGTCTGACTCTCTCTGCGTCCACGGCGTTGCGCACTTCACTCTTTTCACGAGAAGCGAAGATCAGGCTCCCTCTCACATCGAAAAAGGAAGCGGGTACGAACACACGCTCGCGCCTACGCGCATTGGAAAAAGAAAGCAGCAGTGCGAGTGTGAGGATGCGCCTTTTTTTTTTTTCGATGCAGGTGGTAGGAGAGCAGAAGGCGACTGTCGACTCCAAATAAGAAAAAGTACGGCCCCCCACGCGTGTGAGGCTACCATCGAAGGAGTCGAGGTGGTTCTCTCCTGCCCACTTCACCTCCCTGCCTCACAGGTAGGGAGGTGGAGAAAAACAGTGCTTGTCTGTGTCTGTGTGCGTCTTGCGGCGCATCGCCTTTCTTTTTTTTCCCGTTTCCCGTTTGCACCGTGAAGTGTTGACAAGCTCTTTGTGACACGCACAGGCATACACGCGCGTTTATTCATCAGCCTCTCTATCTCTGTCTGCGTTTCTGTTTTTTTTTTTTTTTTAACAAGAGTTTTGTTTTATGATTTTGTTTTGTTTGAAAGACCTTCGTCTCTTTTCATCGACCATCTTTCGCTCTCACTATGGGGTTGTGTTTTTGTGTGTGTGTGTACATCTCGTTTTTATTCCTCTGTGAGATCGAGTAAAAAGCAACTATCATGTGCTGAAATGAACAGAATGGCAGAAACACAAAGAAAGCGTTCAAAAAAAGAAAAAAAGGTGCTCGAGTCCTTGAGCACGTGACCGTCTTCCGGAGATTGGGGTGCGCGTGCGGTGCCGCGGGTGCCGCGGCTCCATGTGCTACTTGATAAGTGGGCATGTGTGTGTGTATGTGTGCTACTGCGTGTGCGCGGCATTCACTCTTCCTCTCGAAGAGGAATGGGGGAGAAATACAGGGAGAAATCGCGCCGCCTGTTGGCGTGCAATGCGGCTGCGAGTGTGCCAGTGATGCGAAGACAGAGGCCGGAAGGATCAGCGTCTGTGTGTGTCTTGCGTGAGACTCGGGAAAGAGAGTTACTGGTGCTGCGAACGTGATCTCTCCTTTTTCGTCTCTCTCCTGCATCCGGGTGCGTGCCGGTGTACATGGGTGTGAAGGATTTTTATTTTTCGCGCGAGCACCATCCCCCCGCTCCATGATATCCAGGTGCTGTTGGGTACACCAAGCACCGTCCTCTCCCCGAGGACCATTGCACACTCGCTCACGTAGCCACACATGCTAACGCCGCGGCCCTTAAATACCCCTAACAGACGTACCCTAGAAGCATCTTCCTTCTTTTCTCTTCTTTTTCACTGTTGTTCTGCGGTGCGAGTAGCGGCCGTGGAACGTAGGAGAAGGTCGGAGTTGGTGGCGTGGTTCACCCTGTGCGGCATCCAACTCACCCGGTGTCTTCTCCTCTTCTATCTTTAATGCGGAAAGTGATCTGCTGCACGCTAGTACGACGATGGCGAAAGGCGCAGACGTCACGTATGTCGTGCAAGAAGGGTATGTGAGTCGGTGGTGGTGGTAGTGGGTAGAATAGGCGTGCGGAGCTTAGACTGCGTGCACGGTCGTTTTCCTTTGGGGGGGGGGGGACAGGAACGTGCCGCATCTACGCGCCCGCGCCATATACGACAAGAGCGACGCACCAGCGACCCTTGCGTATGAGTGTACACGCGCACACGAGGGGGGATAATGACGGGGCTGTCAGCGGTTTCGAAGACAAGGGTGACGTTTTGGGAGGTGTTGGCAGTGACGGTGGAGGGTTCCACGCACTGTCTACTTCTCCGACTAGTCTCGCTGTTTTGAGCAAGTTGTGCAAGCCAACAAGAGGCATCCTCACGGATGTTTAGGCATTGGAGGTGGAAGGAGCACACCAGTGGAGGAGGAGGGGAGATGACAGCGCAGATGGATCGACCTCTTGACGGCGAGCACGTGAAGGGAACACCCATGATGGGCTGCTGCTCTCGTGGTAGTTTGTTGCCGCGCAACGGGCGAAGAAACAACGAAGATGAGGTGGGGCGAGGCCCACCCGAACGCTTGAAAGATCACGGAGAGCGGCTGGCTGGCGTGTCGACATATGATGTGGTTTCAGGTTCTTTTTTTTTCGTGTGTGAGGGTACGGCTTACCACATCGGGACCGTGAAGCCGGAGTAGTGGTTGCACCTCGCGGCAGTCATGGTAACGGCCCACGTGCACGGCGAGACGGTTGTGCACGGTGCCGCAAGTGTGTTTTTCCTCGAATTCTTAGCGATGAAAAGAAGAACGCGTGACATGCTAAGCGCAAGGCCGGCGCGCGATGTGTATAGACCTTCCGTGCGAGAGGCCGTGATGCTGCAAACCCAGGCGTCTGGGTGGTGGTGGTGGTGTGCTGCTCCGAGATGGAGAAAAGGCGAGAAGGGGACACATAGCCTCCTTTGTTCACTGCGGCGGAAGTGGTGCAGAGGCAACGTAAACAACAGCTGCCTTTGGTGCTGCCGACAGGGGCACGGACGACGTATGAGACGCGTTTCTTCGAGGCTCGTTATGGCTGAGGACGTTACGTTGGCTTTCTATCTTGCCTTCTCTTTTGGTGTTGGAGGAGCGTGTGCGGCATGATGACGGCGCTGGCTGCTTGGCGGCGGCATTCCCGCTCGCTTTTGCCCGCGCTGCTGCTGCTTGCTGCTGCTGCTGCTGGTTTGACGAGGCTACTCTGCTCGGTGCCGAAGCGCACTTGTGCGCGCGGCTCGTTTTTAGCCGCGTTGCAACCCTGCTTTAATATTGCCTTCCCTTTGCGCGAACAGCGCCGCGCGCAACGCCGTGTTTCTCCCGATTCCCTGCCGAGAGGACGCATTGACCCTCGAGAAGGGATGGAAGCGAGAAGCCGCTGCACGTTAGCCGCGAGCAATGGTACAAGTGCCGCAGCATCCGTGAGGCGAAACCGGGCCACCTTGACCGCACTTCCCCAGGACGCTGGCGACACACCTTAACTGCACGCCGTGATACGTCTTTGGAGGGGCCACAGATAACAGAAGAGGAAGTTGAAGTGCGTGCGTTTGCGGGAAGCGTATCTGCACGAGGACAAACAAGGGCGCCTTGTACGTGATGGACAGCTGCGCTCGAATATGTGTGTGGACCGCCGATGATACCACGAGATCCCTGATTTCCTGTCTTTCCCACTATATGCGGTCCTGCATGCGCATCTGCGTGTGTCTTGAGCCGCGATTCGCGCACATGCCCAATCTCGGTCCCTCTCTACAAACTCTTCATGGTGCGCTGCTTTGTTCTGCGTTTCCTTTCCTGTTGTTTACTCTCCCGCCATCTCATCTGCTGCTGCTTGCTTTCACGCCTCCGAGGATTCTCTCTTTCGCTTCTCTTGCATTTTCTGCCACACACACACACACACACACGTACAGGATATATCTTCTCTCCGTTTCTTCAGCTCTCTTTCTCCCCCGCCCTTTTTTCTTTGGCAGTTTCTCGCATCTCTCTGTAATCACTCTCGCGTTTCGCCTCACTCTCTTCTCTTTTTTACGAGCTACCTTTTAATTTTGAAGATGGTCTGCTATCGCTGCGGTGGTGTTGGTCACCAGAGCCGCGAGTGCACGTCTGCTGCGGACTCTGCCCCGTGCTTCCGCTGTGGCAAGCCTGGCCACGTCGCCAAGGAGTGCGTGAGCACGATCACGGCTGAGGAGGCGCCGTGCTTCTACTGCCAGAAGCCTGGCCACCGCGCGCGCGACTGCCCGGAAGCGCCGCCAAAGTCGGAGACGGTGATGTGCTACAACTGCTCGCAGAAAGGTCACATCGCGAGCGAGTGCACCAACCCCGCGCACTGCTACCTTTGCAACGAGGACGGTCACATTGGCCGCTCCTGCCCGACGGCGCCGAAGCGCTCGGCCGCGGACAAGACCTGCCGCAAGTGCGGTAAAAAGGGCCACCTCCGCAAGGACTGCCCGGATGCCTAATAAATCTCCGGTCATATCCGTATAGAATGGATGGGAACGCAGCATGAAAAGGAAGAAGTGAGTGTCTAGGGAAAAAAACAACAACAACAAAGAAAAGGAGGGAGGGGAACGACACGAAAAAAAAGGAGCAGGCTTGGTTTTTCTGTTTTTTTTTTTCTTCTTTTGTGTGTATTTATTTGTGGTGTGTGCGTGTGTGTGTCTCCTTCTGTTATGGGGCGCTGATTTGTGTGCGCGAGGATGTTTTGCTCATCCATCGACACACCTATCCACTCATCCGTCACCTTCTTTTCTTTTTGGCGCTCCTTTTCTATCTTCTGTTTTATTATTTTTCGCCTTTTCTTTTAGATGCCCAAGTTCGATGGGGTGAGCGCACTCCTTTTGTTCTTGTGCCACTTCCTTTGGCTTTTTGGCCCTCGTTTCGAGAGTCATGGGCCCATCCCCCTTCCCGGGATGAGTCGCCTCCCTAGCGCCGCTAACCCTAATCTCGTTCTCGCCTCCTCCCAGCTCGCCGTCGCCGCAACTATCCCTGCTACCGCTCCTACTCTCTTCACGTGCCCTTCCCCGTTCTGGCGTGTCTACTCCCTTTCCCGAGCCCCCCCCCCCCGGTGTGCAGCTGCTGAGGCACAGACAAAGAGGCCATGCTTCCTGCAGGGTGAGCGTGAACGCAGGCGCGCGTCTGCCGATGCAGCTCATCTCACCCCGCCTCTCTTTCTCCCCCTCCGGATTCGCTCGCAATCGCCCTCGCCTATGGCGTGGTGACCTTCAAGCCTCGATGCAATAAAGACAGCAAGCCAAGAAAAACGCGATCGATAGCGGGGCACATAGCGGAGAGGGCGACGGAAGGCAGCGAGAGGAGGGCGAATGCCTGCTCTCGACAACAGGCATGCCGGCTTTTGCCCGTGTTCAGGTGTGTCAGGGCCATGATGTGAAGAGGGCAAAAAGAACGACAAGGGAGGGAGGCTGTGAGGGAGAGAGGGAGAGAGGCGGACGGGAATAATTAGGAGCAGGGATGCTTGTGTTTGTTTCCGTGTGTATTTGCCGTACTTATCGGTCAAAAAAAAAGAGGTCGGCAAACCGAAAACAAAAACGAAAAAGAAGGAAAGATAAATAAAAGGGATGCATGTGTGCTTTAAGGGAATCAGAAAATAACGAAGGGCAAACAAAAAGGATCACACACACGCGCGTGATTGTCAAGAGCTGCGAAAGCATAAAAAAGCGACGAGGAGAGCGTATAAAGCGGGCCTTTGGACGGAACGCCTCCCCGGCTTTCCTTGCCCCGCTTCTCCCCATCCCCTTTACTCCTCGTTTGCGTTTCTTTCTTTTTCTTCGCACTTTCCAAGGTCTCTGACTGTCTACTTGTGCGTGTATGCGTTGCAGTGCGCAGGCACACAGACACCGACACGCACACACGCTCACACCTACACACCTACATGCGAGTGTATGAGCCGCTGCGCGCGCGTGTGTGCTTCCTTTTGTTGTTTTTCCCCTCTTTTTCTTTGTCTCATGGGATTGGCGTTGTGTCTCCGGCTTGTATGTTTCAAGAGGAAGGGAAAAGAGAGAGAAGTGTGAACGAAAGAAAAAATAAAACAGAAAGAAGAAAGCCCGTCGTTTTTTTTTTTGTGTTCTCGCGCGCATGTGGGTTTCGCGAGCACACAGGAAGCGGACCCTACAGAGGTGAAGAGTTTCTTTCCTATGGCGATGATCGGGAAGAGCAGAGACAAAAAAGACAAGGGGCGGAAGAGAGGGACAAGTGGGCGAGACGGAGAAGAGGCCGTGGAGGCGGTAGATCATGTTTCATGGAATGACCAGCTGTCGTGATTGTCAGGGCTGGCTGCTCAGGAGAAAGAAAAAGAAGCACTCCGCCTACTCCTCTCAACTATTTTCGTCGTTGTATGTGTGCTCTTCTTGTCGCTTTCTTGGAAGCGCGTTTTTTCTCTTTCGCCTCTTTCTCTCTGAGTGTATGCTTAAGCGTGTGTGTGAAAGGACCGTTGCCCGCGTGTAGATGCACTGCAATGCTTGCGTGGGCGCGTTGGTGCACACTTGGTTGCATGCGTGGCTGCTCATCATGTCTCTTCTGGTTGTCCGAGATTAGTTCTCTTGACAGGTGATCGTTTCTTCTTTTTGTCTTTTGGTTTCTTCCCCATGCGATCCCTTTTTCATCTTTGCTGTGCTCTTCACTTGTTTGCCACCAGCGCGTCTTGTGTGCGTGCCTGCGCGTCTGAGCGTCCGGTGACTCGCACGTGTGTGTTCTCCATCCACTGGCTTTCTTGTATTGCCGCATACCGACCGAAGCTTCACGCTAGTGAGGAAGTGTGCTTGCGTGTAGCGAAGACTTCGGGTGCCACCAGGGCCATGACAACAGTCAGTGCGTAGATGGTCGCACGAGAACGGAAAAAAAAAAGCAAGAATTGTCCGACATGAATGCGACGACAGGCACATCAAGCGCTGAAACAGAGGCGAATCTAAGCGAGGGAAAGTTCTATCCTTGCCGCAAGTTAGAAGGAAGAAGAGACAGCCACAAAAGAAGAAACGGTCTGACATCAGGTTCTTCTTTTTGCTCTCGTTTTAATTTTTTTTTGCCCCTCCCCCCCCCTTTCGACCTCTTTCTGTTTTTATTTTCAGTTTTATTTTTTTTTGGCGCTCTCTAAAATTTTGCTTCACGCCTTCTGTTTCGTTTTTATTTTCGCGCGCTCTCTCACGATTTTTTCCGGTCCTTTTTTGCGTTTATCTCGATGTTGCTCTCCTTTTCTGTAGTAGAGCGTTGAGAGGTTACCACCGCCTTTTTTGTTCTCTTGTTCTGTGTCCACAACTGAGCTTCTTCTCTTGGGGTATTTCTTTTTTTTTTCTGCGTTGTGTTGTTTGTATACCACGAATGCGCTTCTTCTCATCTTCTTTCCTTGTTTCTATGCTTGAAAGTTGATTAGCTCTCTTTATCCATGCGTTGTGGTGCTTCTGTTTTCGCTTTTCCCTCCTCTTCTCCCTTTCTCGCTCCCATCTGATCTTGCAACTCATCATCAGCTTTTTTTTTCGCCCTTGTTGGCTTTCCTTGCCCAGGTCGTTGTGCGTCTGTGTGTATTTGTATGCGGATGTGAGAGTAGATAGGTGCAGAGAAGAAGGGTTGGTTGGAGCTCTCTGCCTCTGCGCACGCGTCTGTGCCTGTGTGGGCATGCGAGCGCGTGCCCGTACTCTGGTGCACCGTGCGCCTTGATATGCTTCACCCTTCCTCCTTCCTTTCGTTCTCTTTGTCTTTCGACGCGTGCGTTTGGTTCTGTGTGTGCGTGTCTCCATATCGAACTCGCAAGCTTTTTTTGGCATATATCTATATATCTGTATCTATCTCCCCCTCTTCGTGCTCTCTGTTTAGTGTACGTGGTCGTCTTCTTCTTTTTGGCGACTTTTTTTTCCACGACCGTGAGGGCCTTAGACAACGCGCGCGCAAAGACCGAAAAAAAAAACAATACACTTTCTTGTGCCCGCCCAGACCCCCCCCCCTCCCTCCTTCTCCCCCAAAGCGCTTTCGAAAGGAAAAACGAAGAGTACGACCGTCAACAGAATGCCCCACTCTCCCTTCCCTTCCTTTTTCAGGGGATCCTCATCTCTTTTCTCCTCTCCTTCCTGTATCTGCACTCTTTTTTTTTGGTGCTTTTTTTTTTCGTCTCTCCTCTCCCATGTTCGCCATCACATGTGTCCGTCTTTCTTTCTGCTCCCGCGGAAGCTAGAGGCCGCGTTTTGCGCGCGTGTGCGCCCACACCTAGGTGACTATGGGGTGTTTCAAAGGATGCCAACTTTATGTATGCGTTTGTCGATTTGCGTGTGTGTGTTGTATGTGTGTGTGTGTCGTGAGCCGAAAAAAGGGAAAAGTATCGAGGAGCATCCTAATAGAGAAAAAAAAGTGAGGCGAAAATAACGGCAGAAAGAGAGAACATCCAAAGAATGAGTTCAGAGGTGGGCGAAGAACGCAGAAAAAAACCGCCGAGAACGGAGGTTTGTGTGATGTGCGTATAAGTGATTGTAGTCGCTGTCTCGAAGAGGTACAGCAGTGTAAGCGAGCAGTGCTGACACTTCTGCAGCCTCCGCGCGACTCCGTTCTGTAGAGGCACTCGGAGGGCTTTGTTTTGCTTTGTTTCTCTCCCATCCTCCACCAGCACTTCCTGTGAGAGAAGCGGCCCTTTTCCTCCCAATGTAAGCAGGGGTACGGTCAGGGGTTAGTGTGTGCGGTGCCGCCTCCCTTTTTTCCACCCTCTCTTGATTCTCATACCTGCGACACCGACACGCCTAAAGAGAAGCCTTAGACACGAAAATCACCATTTCGCGTGCTTATGTTCATGTGACGCTGCTGCCTGCGTGTATAGGTGTTTGCTTCCACAATCTCTCCCCTTCCTCCCTTCCTCTCTCCCTCTCTCACCCCATCGTGCAAGTTGCTTGTCGACTGCTGAGTGTTGGTGTGTGTTTGTACGGTGCGCTTGAATGTCTTTGGCTCTTGTGTGTCGATCTGGTACGTCTTTTTTGTATGCCTTTTTTGCGGGTTTGTGACGGTGCCGACTCTCTCTACGCACATTGTTTTTCTTTCCTCCGTTCTCTGCTCGTTTCTTTCCCTTCCCCCCTCTCTCTCAACTTCTTCGCGCTTCACTCCTTTGCATCTAAAACACTTCGATGTCTCGCTTCTCATTTCTTTGTTACCGTTTCTTTTTTTTTTCTCTTCGTGTCTTCTTCCATGTTTGATTATTGGGTTCGCGTGTGCTTCACTCTAGGTGTTTGCATATATATATATATATGTGTGTGTGTGCGTTGTGTGTACGCGTCGGTTTTTGTGTGCCCCTTTTTGTTTTTGCGATGGGGGAGGGGTGGAGGAAAAAAAAGTGGTCGCGCGAAGGGGAAAGGGAGAGGCACACATCTCGCAGGAGTTTGGTCTTCTTTGTTTCCCGTAACCTCGCCTCTTTTTTTTACGTTTGCTGTTGTAAGTGAATGCTTACCCCTCTCTCTACCCCTTTCTCGCTGCTCTCCACTCCTCTGTCTCTTCCCTTATCTTTCATGCAGGCTGGACGTTTCTGCTGTCCCCCTCCTCCCCTCTGCTCTCTTTTTCTCCTTGCATGATGAGGTTCGCTCGGCGAGGAAGCAGAGGAAGTCAACAACCACGAAAAAAAAAGAACGAAGAAGTCGGGCAGTCAAGAAGAGGTGTGCGGTGGTGTGTGGGAAGGACCAACAGGAAGATGAGCCAGCACACGCGAACGTACGCACAGGGAGACGCATGCACGCGAAGGTCTTAATGGCATAACCAAGCAAATGCATACGAAAACACACACACACAAGGCAGAAAGAGCATAGCAAGGAATGACGCTGTCATTCAGTGGCATCGGAGATCGAAACATCCGCGTTCTTGCCCGCAAAAAAAAACGAGAAGGGGCCGCAATGAGACACTGGAATGGGGTAGGAGGCAACACCACAGGGGTAGGACAGCGACGGATGCGAAGCTAGAGGGAGAAGCCAGTGCATGAGGTACGCATTAAGGAGGAGAAGGAGGTGTCGGCATCTGCGCTCGAGTTTGTGGCGCACATTGCTTGTGCTCTCTCTTCCTGTTTCCTTCATGCCACAGGCTGCCTCTCTCTGCCTCTCTCTCTCGCTGCGTACCGTTCTCGAGCTCCGCGAGGTCTACCCCCTCTGCCCTATGGCCCATTGCTCTTTGCTTCTCTGTCGCTGCGCGACCACATCCGGCACGACTAGGTGCGCGAACAGCACCAAACGATAGGGAAAAAGGGGCGCCTATGCGTAGACGGGGTGGCTGTCCCTGAAGTGCTGGCAACAGCCTCTGGCCTCCACCTTTCACGGACTGTGTGCTTCTTGTTTGCCGTGTGTGTGCTCTCAAACACGGGCATCACTCTGCATTGACGACATTTTGCGTGTTGTTTTTTGTTGTTGCTGCTCCACGGACGCTGCCGAAGGAAACACACAAAACGGCCAAAAAACAGAACGCCACAGCAGTAACAAAAAGAAGAGGAGAAGGCCCACCTCTTCTTGATGGGAGAGAGGGATGCCAGCTCTTCTGTGTCTGTGCATGTGCACGTGCCGATAGCCCGCCATCTCGCTCAAACCTCTCTGCTCCTCCCCTGTGCTCTTTGGTTCTTGCCTCGCACCTAAACACACCTACACGCACACGCATGCCGACAAATGATACTTGCGCGGCGTTGAATAACCACCCTGGCCACCATCCACCTCGTGCAGTGTGTAGCTCGTACGTGTACGTTGATCATAGGCCATTTCATTTTGTTGTTGTTTGATTGCTTGTTTCACCTCTCACTGCCTTTGCTTCTGCCTCTGGTGCTTAGTTTTGCCATCGCCACGTGTTGGTTGAGCTGTGCGGGTGCCTTGGGCTGTGCGCCAGCGGGACCTCCTTTGGCTTCTCTTCCCTGCGCTCTTTTCGTTATCTTCCCTCTTGTGCGTGCACGGGAGCGAGAAAGAGGGAAACACTTTGTGTCTCGCTCACCACGCCTCTCTCCCCCTACACAGCTTAGCGAGAGGAGCAGCAGAACGAGCACCGCAAACGCTGCGGCATCCACCCCTACCCCAAAGGCAAAATCATACATACCTCCTCCCTCCTCCACACAGAGAACAGGCAGACACGATTCAGGGCTGACGACGGGCGACTTCCTTATTTTCTTTCGACTTCAACGTCATTTTCCTTTTCGTTGTTCTTCCCCCCCCCCCTCCGCGCGCACGTGTGTGTACTGCCTTTGCATTTCTTCTGGTTACCTGCTTTGGAGCTCCTAGTGTGCTGTTCCCATCGTGTCCTTCCCCCACTCCTCTCCCCCGGCTCACACCCACACTCACGCATACAGCGAACAGGGCGCGTGCTGCTGCTCAGCAGGCCAAACAAACAGAAAAAAAAAGGAAAGGCAAGATGGACTCTCCTTCGATTTCTGCGGAGGTCTTTCAGCTCAACTCGGTCTCAGGTGGCCTCCGCCCGGGCTCCATTTCCTTCAAGAATGTCACCTTAGAGAGCGAGAAGTATGTCTGCGTCCGCGATGTTCAGGGCGACGGGCCGACGTCACTCGTCATTGTCGATCTCGAGAAGCGCGAGAGCATTCGAAACAATGTCAAGGATGCGGAGTCATGCATCATGAACCCCAAGTCGAAGATCCTGGCACTACGCAGCGGCCGCAATCTGCAGGTGTTCGACGTGGACGCCTCGCGGCGGCTTAAGGCGACGCTCTTTCATGAGGATGTTGCGTACTGGCGCTGGATCGACGACCGCACCCTCGGCGTTGTGACGGCAAAGGCAGTCTACCACTGGAGCCTCGACACCGCCGCCGACGACGCGCCGCAGCACATCTTCGACCGAAGCGCGGACTACGACAGCAGTGTGCAGGTGCTCTCATACCGCAGCGACGAGCAGAAGAAATGGCTCGTCGTGACTGGTGTGGCGCGTGACCCATCGGGTATCATGGTGGGCAAGGCGCTGCTGTACAGCGTCGAGAACCGCAGCAGTCGCGTGCTCGACGGCCATGCGTGCTGCTTCATCTCCACCTCCACTCCATCCGAGCCTCGCAAGTGCAATGTGATGTGCCTCGCCTGGAACAGCCCGCAGCAAGGCGGCCAGGTCATGATCATGGAGCTGCCGACCGGCTCCAAGACAGATTTGTCGATGCTGCGGCGGGTTTACAGCGTAAACATTCAGCCCGGCGACTTCCCGGTCGCCATGAACGTCTCGGACCGCCACAAGCTGTTGACCGTGGCGACGAGCCGGGGCAGCTTTGCGCTGATGGACATCTTCACCGGAACCATCCTGGTAGAGCAGCAGTTTTCGAGCTCGGTGGTGTTTTGCGGCGCAGCCGACAGCAAGGTCGGCGGCGTGTTGTGCGTCAACAACCAGGGCGCCGTCATGCGCATCGGCCCCAACGACAACGGTATCATCGGCTTTGTCAAGAACCGCATGCACAACGCCGAGCTGGCCCTGCGCATCGCCTCCACGGCAAACCTGGGCGGCGTCGACGATCTCTTCAAGGTGCAGCTGGACAACTTCCTGCGCAATGGCAACGTCGAGGAGGCCGTCCGCATGTGCCTGCGTGCCCCAGGGAACTCGCTGCGCACCCGCGAGATTCTCATGCGTTTCATGCAAATGCCGCAGCAACCGGGCCAGCCGCCGGCTATCTCGACCTACTTCAAGATCGCGCTGGCGGAGACGAGCCTGAACGAGTGCGAGTCTGTCGAACTTGCGCGCGCGGTGGTGCCCAAGGGCGGCATCGGCTACGTGAAGCAGCAGTTTGAAGAGGGAAAGCTGACGGCCTCCGAGGAGCTCGGCGACCTGGTGCAGCAGGCGGACTCCAACATGGCGCTGAAGATCTTCCACCAGGGCAATGCCCACACCAAGGTGCTGAACTTGCTGCTGCAGCGCAACGAGACGCAGAAGGCGGTGGAGTACTGCAAGCGCGCGAACTTCTCGCCGGATTGGCGTGTCATCATGAACAACTTTATCCGAGTTGCGCCGCAGGACGCCGTCAACCTTGGCTTGATGCTGTACCGAGAGATGGGCGATAGGCCGGTGCTCACCGCGGATGAGGTGGTGGACATGTTCGTGTCGGCCCAGCAGATTCAGCAGGCGACCGAGTTCCTTCTGGAGATCCTCCGCGACCACAATGACGAGTCGACCATGGAGCTGCAAACGAAGCTGCTCGAGATGAACCTCAAGTACTCACATCCATCCGTCGCCGATAAGATCTTCGTCCGCAAGATCTGCCAGTGCTACGACGGCATGAAGCTGGCGCCGCTTTGCGAGCGCGCTGGTCTGCACCAGCACGCGATTGACTGCTACATAATGGCTCAGAAGCAGGACTCCGACCTCAACAACCTCGCCAGCATCCGCCGCTGCCTGCAGCAGCTGCAGAACTTCAACCCCGAGTGGCTCGTGGACTTTTTCGGCAAGCTCAACAAGCAGGACAGCCTCAAGTGCCTCGAGGATCTCTGCACCAACTCGCGCCACAACTTCAAGGTTATTGTGCAGGTGGCCACCAAGTACAGTGACGCCCTCGGCGCCGCCGACCTCATCGACCTATTCCTCGAGCACAGCCTGTACGACGTCCTCTACTACTATCTCGGGGCCGTGGTGCCGTACACGCGTGATGCCGAGGTGCACTTCCGCTACATCGAGGCCGCTGCTGAGATGGGCCAAATGCAGGAGCTGGAGCGCATGACCCGCGAGAGCCCGTGCTACGACGCCGAGCGGACGAAGAACTACCTTAAGAGCAAGAAACTGACGGACATGTGGCCCTTCATCAACGTGTGCGATCAGCACAACATGGTGAACGAGATGGTGCACTACCTGGTGGAAACGGGCAACGAGAGCTGCATAGAGCAGTACCTGACGCGGCGAAGCCCCGGTAAGACGCCGCAGGTGGTGCAGGCCCTGATCGAGTGCAACGTGAGCGAGGAGTTCATCAAGAACATGCTCACGGCGGTTGGGACGATGTGCCCCATTGAAGAACTTGTTGACTGTGTGGAGGAGGTGGGCCGGCTGCACCTCATCAAGCAATGGCTCGAGGACCGCCGCAGCGAGAAGAAGACGGACAAGGCGCTGTACAACGCGCTGGCCAAGATCTACGTCGACATTGGCCAGAGCCCCGAGCAGTTCCTGTCGGAAAACGAGTATTACGATTCGGAGGTGGTGGGCAAGTACTGCGAAACGCGCGACCCCAACCTCGCGTACATCGCGTATTGCCGCGGCCACTGCAGCGAGATGATGATCGACCTCTGCCACCGCAACGGCATGCACAAGCAGCTGGCCCGCTACCTGGTGAAAGAGCAGAACCTTGATCTATGGGCGAGCGTGCTGGGGCAGAACTCGGCGGAGCGGCAGCAGCTTATTGAGTCGGTGCAGCAGATCGCGCTGCCAGAGAGTGAGTCGAGCGAGGAGGTGAGCACGACGGTGCGCGCCTTCATGAACGCCAATCTGACGGAGGAGCTCACCTCGCTGCTGGGCCAGATTGTGGTGCACGGCCGCTTCCGCAGGAACCGCTTCCTCGAGAATCTTCTGATCATGTCTGCGGTGCGTGCCCGCAAGGATAAGGTGATGGAGTACGTGACAACGCTGGAGGACTACGACGCCAAGGACATTGCGCACGTCGCCTCGGGCGCCGGCATGCATGAGATCGCGTTTGTTGTATACACGCGCCACAACATGCAGAAGGAGGCCATCACGGTGCTCCTGCAGGACATGAACGACGTTTCGCGCGGCCGCGCCTTTGCCCAAAAGACGGACGCTGCCGTCGTGTGGTCTGTGCTAGGTGAGTACCTGGTAAAGCAGGACGAGGTGCACGAGGGTATCGAGTGCCTTATTAGGGCGAAGAACCCCGACCTCGTTGTCGAGGTGACGTCTGCGGCGGAGCGCACGAACCAGTTCGGCGACCTAATCAAGTACCTTACGATGGCCCGCCAGTGCTCGCGCGCAAAAGACAACAAGATTGACACGGCGCTCGTCATCACGTACGCCAAGACGGGCCGCCTCGAGGAGCTGGAGGAGTTCCTAAAGGAGACGCACAACGTCAAGATCGGCGCCATTGCCGACAAGTGCTTCCAGGACAAGCTGTACGAGTCGGCGCGCGTGCTGTACACCGTGGCGAACAACTACGCTCGCGTGGCGTCGACGGAGGTGATGCTGAGCAACCTGTCCGCCGCCGTAGAGGCGGCTAAGAAGGCCAAGTCGATCCACACGTACAAGGAGGTCAACCTGGCATGCATCGAGGCTGGGGATCTGAAGCTGGCTGGGGTCTGCGCCGTCCCAGTGGTGCTCAAGGCGGAGGAGGTGAGTGGCATGTGCAACCGCTACGAAAGCCGCGGCCTCTGGGAGGAGCTATTCTCGGTGCTCAGGAACGCCTCTAGCCATCAGGGTGCGCACATGTCCATCTTCACCGAGATGGGCGTCTTGCTGGCCAAGTATCGGCCCGAGAAGCTCATGGAGCACGTGAACATGTACGCGAAGAAGATCAACACGCACAAGATGATTACCGTCTGCGAGCAGTATCACCACTGGGTCGTGCTGCGTGTGCTGCACATCAACAACGAGGATTGGCTGGCTGCGACCAACTCGATGATGCAGCACCACGCAGACGCCTTCGACCACGAGATCTTCAAGGACGCGGTGAGCCACCTCGGCGCCAGCGATCTCCTGTACACCGCGATTGGCTTCTACCTCAAGACGCACCCGGAGCAGCTGAACGACTTCCTGTCCTCCATCTTCAAGCGCGTGGATCCGGAGCGGGTGATGACGGAGACGAAGAAGGTGGCACCTATTCACGTGATTCGCACCTACCTCGAGGCCGCGCAGGAGCGCAACGCCAAGAAGGTGAACGAGGCCCTCAACAACCTCTACATCGAGGAGGAAGACTTCAAGGCGCTGCGCCACTCCGTCGAGACGTACAACAACTTCGACTCGGAGGAGCTGTCGTCGCGGCTAGAGAAGATGGAGCTCTTTGAGTTCCGCAAGATCGCTCTGCTGCTGCACCGCAAGAACAAGCGCTATTCGCACGCCGTCGCGGTGGCCAAGGAGAACGAGCTGTTCGAGGAGGCCATCGACACGGCAGCCGAGAGCGGCGACAGCGAGCTGGTGAGCAGCCTGCTGGACTACTTCGTGAAGGACTATCCCGAGTGTTTTGCCGCGTGCCTCTACACATGCTACGACCTGCTGAAGCCGGCGACGGTGTTGCAGAAGGCGTGGCTGAATCAGCGAACGGAGATGGCGATGCCGTACATGATTCAGGTGCTCCAGGACTACTCGAACAAGATCGAAAAAATGGAGAAGTCGATGATGGACGCGCAGACTGCGGCGAAGGACGCGGCTCGTCGCGCCGGTCCAGTGCAGGGGCCCGGCTCTGTGCCGCTAATGATCGAGCAGGGTGGCGGCATGCCGATGAACGGGATGCCGGTCGGTGCACCGCCGCAGTTGGGCTTTGGCATGCCGCCTCAGTTCGGATCTGGCCGGCCTTTCTAGAAGTCTCTGTGTGGATGTGCATGCATCTGTGTGTGCGCTGACCTTGGATAGACATGCACGCATCGCTGAGGATGCGTCGACAGAGTGTCGTTGGCGTTTTTTTTCCCTCTTGCTGACCACGGATTCTGTAAGTGCGTTCCCAGACCCGTATCCCCGCTTTTCTCCTACATGCCCACCTCCCGCTCTTCTCCCGTTTACGATAACCTTCTCGTTCACGTCTGCATCAGCGTACGCGTCGCCGCCCTTGTGCGTTTCTTCTTTTTTTCTTATGATGTCTCTCCGCTGCGTTTTTTTTTACCGTTAGTCTCTCTCTCTCTCATGTTCACTCCATTTTTTTTTCTATTTATCGCTGTTGGGCTCATTCGATTCGTTGTTGTTTTTGCGTTGTTGGTCGACTTTGTATGGGTGTTTTTGTGTCATCTACATACATCTATAGATAGATCCATCTGTGCATCTATCTATCGATGTATGTAGAGGTATTTCTTGTTTTTCTTTCCTCTGTCTCTTCTTGGCTGTAGTTGGCTTTCTCCGCCTTTAGCGTTACTTGTGACTTGCTTTCGTCGTCTCGTTCTCTGCGCTGCCGTTATCTGTTCTTCCTTCCCTCCCCTCATGGCTGTTGTTGCTCTCTCTATCCCTGCGTTGGAGTGGGGGTTAGGGGCTCGTTGACACTCGGCCGTACGCGGTTCTATTCCCATCCACCTCTTCTTTCTCAACACGATAGCTACCCCACCGGCGCTCTCTGGCTCTCTCTCTTCACTGTTTTCTCCCCTCTTCCTATCCTACTCGTAGTTTGTGGACCGTAGTGGTAGGCATAATGGTCGGCGCGGGCTTGTTTGCTCGTGTATTGACTGGGTGTCGTTCTCTCGATTCTCATATTATTGACACTGCTTCTCGGCCATGTGATTGGTATGCCTCTGTGTCCCTGAGTGGGGAATAGAGGTGAAGGGGCAGCAGCGGCAGGCAGCGGTTGAAAAGGGGAGGGGTGTGCATGCGTTTCTGTGCATGGTTGTCGGCTACACTCTTCTGTTGGCAGCGTTGATCCTCCGCTCTTTTTTTATTTCCGCCTCTTCCCGTTTGTTTTTCCTGTACTGCATTTGTGAGAGGGTCCTCGCGGGTTTCGCTTTCGATATTCTCTTTTTCTGTGAGGAGTCCCTGAGGACAGGGGGCGACACCTCAGTGCGTGGTGTCGCAGGGTCCAGCGCCCCCACGCATTGTGTGTGGAAAAAGCCAAGCAGCCCCTCGCCCCTATCCCCTGCCACTGCGGAGCCGCCTCTGGTGGTGGCCGAGCCAAGCGCCTACGGCGTAGCGGAGCCACAGCAATGCATCCCCGCTGATGCCGGGCGGCCATGTCCTGGTGAGCGTGGCGTCGCCGCGCCCTGCGGTCAGCGAACGCGTCCGTGCCGTTCATGTGATGGGCGGAGTGTGGAGGTGGCTCGAAAGGCATCGCGCCCCCGCCCTCACACTGCCCACTGGTGTGGGGGTGCCCGA